>NC_084534.1:23171970-23434470 GCF_024500275.1 Phycodurus eques | reverse complement strand
TCAGCTTTGTGGGAAACATTTAGGAGATATTTAGAACACTCTTAACTAGACGCTAGCCAATTGCAGGGCACATATCGAAATACAACCAGTCGCATTCAGAGCAGTGGACATTTTCGAGTATTCAATCAACCTAACATGCATGTTTTTGAAATGTGGGAGGAAACCCGAGAAAACCCACATAAGCACTGAGGAAACGTCCAAACTCCACACAAGAAGGTCAGAGCCGAGATACCAACATCAATCCGCAGAACAGTGAGGCAGACGTGCTAACCACTTGGCCATTGTGCTGCCCACTTTCAGAACCTGCTCTGTTTCACTCACTTCTTTCTCCTGGTTCTCCAGCGCCTCCAGCTCTTTCTTGGACCTCTTGATCTTCAAGTGGATCTCCATGTTTTGCTGAGAGTACAAACAAGCGTTAAAAGGAGAGTATGCATCTACCAAGGCTGGCGTTAGCGGTGCCAGCAGGCAGTACTGTACTTTGTGCAGGTCTGACAGCTGCTGGTGGCGGATGAGCGCGTCCTTGTTGGGGAACTGTCTCCTGCACAACAAACAGGCAATCTTCTTCCAGTCCGTTAGCTTGTCCTCTCGGTCTTCGGAAGGCGCTTTGCCAACCTGGCCGCTGTGTACCACCTCCTCCTTCTCCTCCTCCACCTCCTCGTCGCTTCCGGCGGCATAGTCTGACGCCAGCATGCCCAAGGAGCCCATCGGCCGCTAACGACACAATAAGACGTGTTTAAAACCATGTGATGACTTGCGTGAAAAAATCCTGAATATAAAGTGTTCCCCCCGCCACATGGCAGTTCATCATTCTGTATTGTGGATTTTTCTGCAAGTATTTTTGTTATGGGTAATGTAGTACCACGTTGTGTTGCAATCTGAGATCTACTGTAGGAGATGCAGCAAGAGGCAAGCAGAATACGCTCCTTCAGTGTGAAACCGAAAACCTTTTTGTTACTTTAATATTTTATTCCAAAAGAAAAAAATAAAATATATGCCTGAGATTATTGATGTATGCCGTTTCTATGTGTTGCTGCTGTGTGTGTATGTGCTCTTAAAGAGCAGTTGTTTAGAGGTTTACAATTTCCGTAACATCTATGCTAATTTTAATTAGCCCGTTAATAGCTTTTCACATTATATGAGAGCATAATGCTAGTGTACATTTGTTAAACAAAAGTGGTTTGGTTCAAGATTGGTATTTATATATACGTTTAATTATTTTTAAGTCACAAGTAGGACTGCAACTAATGATTATTTTAATCATCTATCAATCTGTGGATTATTTCTTTCAATTCAGGGGATTACATTTTTTTATTTTTTAAATTTCAATACCTTTATTTAAAAAATAGACATCATAAAACTGTCAGTGCAGAAATGCACAAACAAATTGATTATGATTCACTTACTGGGTTGCTCTGTAACATGTCAGACAGAAAACCGGCAAACATTTTGATTTTTGGTTTCGAATGTGAAAGCAGATGTTTGCAAATCTTGTATTTTGATTAATTTGAAAATTCAGGAAATCCTGGAAATTTGCAGTTAATAGCAATAATTTTTTTTTTTTTTTTTATGGGAAGGCCAAAAATGCTTGCAAATGTTTTTGTTGCATTCAAATACAATTACGACATGTTTAAAAAGTGTGTTTTAATACATCTGTTTAAAAGGCGTGGGAGGGCTATTTTAGGTTTAAACTATATCACTGATGGGTCTGGAATGTAATTCCCACAATGAACGGGGGGGAGGGAATCAGTGTAATATCCTTATACCTTTGGCTTTTCATCTTTTTTAGCTGGAGCAAGAGGCTTCTTGAAGAGATCCTCACTGCCTGAATTCTGTGGGCACACAACTACATGACTGAGTTGAAAGTAATGAGATGAAAAACTTGGCAGATGCGCCTACTCCTGACCTTCCTTTCAAACACGGCAAACCCGGCGTCCGCCGTCTTTGATTGCTTCCTGTCGTCATCCGTCCCGCCTCTCAGCACCGGCGATAAGGAACGCACACACTCCTTTTGCCGGTTCTGGATCTTGGCCCAGCGCTCCATATCCTTCATGATCTGAACAATAACAGACATTCGTTCAGTGCCTCATTTTCCTTTATGTACACATTTTTCGAGATATTTCTATAAACAACCTTGACAGCAGCGAGACTTTTTGGCTTCTCGTCCCTTCTAGGCGAGTCGTCGTCATCCTTCTTCTCAGGAGACGGCGTTTCACGGTTGTCAGCAGAGACTGCCGCTTGCGTGGTGGGCAACGGAGGCTCTGAGGGTCTTTTCATGTCCAGAGGAGCGTCAGCCGCAGGATTGGAGAGAATGGCTTGGTCCTCGGGAGTCATGACGACAGACTGGTGCCCCTGGTTGCCTCCGGGCACCGGGACGTATGCCTTTGTTGCAGTGTCCCAGTACAGGTACTCTTGGTTCTGAGCATTGTAGAAGTACTATGGACAAACAAAAATGTTAGAGTATGACACACCGTGATGAGATTTCAGTGTAAATACTGTAGGTTTGTACTTGTGAAAATGCTCCTCAACTCCAACACCTATATCACTTTCACAGCCTAACATAATTCGATTAATAACAGTAAAGACTTTTTTTCCACTTCAGTTATTTTTTTTATGCAGCCTTGGTTTTACATGTGTAAATGTATCTCATTCTGAGATACGTACAAAAAGTTATTGATGATTTTAAAAAATTCGGCCATAATAGTAAAGACAATCAAGAAATAAATACACTAATCTCATGGCTGTCCAATGCAAATGGAATCTGAAGGACATTTCTTAAAACTTGTATGGGAAAAAAATCAAACAATGATAACTTGAATATTGCCACAGCTTTGTTGATAGAACCCACTGAAAGAGCAAATGGTTTTGGCCAAATGAAATACACTTGTTGCATTATGCCATGCTTAAGAAAAATTTGTTTTTTTGCACAATATTTAATTAAACTAAAATACATTTTCATCACAACTGCAAGACATGATGGCATTATCAAGTATCAGTACTTGATATCGGCGAGTACTCAAATGTAAGTACTTGTACCCTTACTTGTTTGAAAAAAGGTTGTCTTTGTGCATCCCTACCGTGTTGTGTTGTATACTCACTCTGGAGCCAGGGTCATAGTACAGGGTGGTCTCAGGGTCGTAGTAGAAGCCTGATGTGGCGTCGTACAAGTAGCTGGACGTATCTTGTGTGTCGGCATCTGAGGGCATCAAGACAAAGATACACAGCCTGGAATATTTTTATTTTGCCGATTAATAACCGTACATTTATATTGCCTTGGTTTACAACGGAGTTACATTCCTATAGTAGTGATGTAACCTGAAGTTGGAACACGTCATAGACTATCACTAACCTACGCTTCTCTGTTTACGACGGTCCCAACTAGGCTTTACACGATCAGGATTTTTGGGACCGATCAAGTTAAAAAAAAAAAAACATTTTCTGTACAGTTTATCCTCACAAGGGTTGTGGGCGTACTGGAGCCGTCCGTCCCAGCTCAAATGATTCTCTAGCATTTTAAACAAAAGATAAAACACCAATGACCACCAATTTTCTCCACCCCCCCACCCATTTGAACTTGCATTCATTTTTTTCCACAGAATTTTATTAGACTGTCTAGGTTAATACTTGGTTCGCTACAGAGGTAAAGTTAATGTCCACTGAGTTGATACTATGCTTCAGTGTCACTGTTAGGTAATTCCACACCTCTGCACTAGTGACTATATGCTGGCTACACACTGTTAGATGTCAATGTTGAATGTCCTACAGATGTTCTTACCATACGATTGATTGGCGGCGGCTGCGGGCACTTGAGCTTCAGTCGCCTGGCAGGACGGCTCCACAGCTTGACAGGCATCATAGCCAATTCCCTGTGAGGTGTTACATGAAATGTACCATTTATAGTGTGATTTATGGCGATTTTGCCATAAATCACTCCTAATATATATACCTGGCTGGTTCTGGCATCTACTGACAAAGGTGGATTACTGCTGTCAGTTGGCAAACCGGCTAGGGATAAAGCACAAAACAATTTTTTAAGTGCATTCACATTTAAGGCTACTGATAATCACCTTTACGCAGGCTACAAAACACCAGGCTGTGTGAGTAAGTGAGGACATCCCAACCTTGCATTCCAGGAGGTGGCTGCATTAAGGGTTGCGGTTTGGGGTAAAACTGCTGCTGCTGAAATACCACGGGGGGGGGGGGGGAAGAAGAAGAAAAAAATTAAACATTTCACCTGACTGGTCTGATGCTTTCTATCAGTATACGTAAGAACACAACTGACCTCCATCGTGCTGGCTGCGGGCTGATAGCCTGGAGTAGAGCTGTTTGGTTTGTCAAACTCTCTTCTGAAACTACAACAGGTAGATAAGTAACAGTGGCTCCTGGACACAATGCGATGAATCACAAAACTTGACCCGATGACTTACCTCGGGTTCTTTAGGGGTTTTGCAACCTCGGCATACACTCGGACTCCGTCAATATAAAGGGGATTTGGCTTGGTGAGGAGTAAGTCGACCAAGCGTGTCACTTGCTACAAAACAAAGGAAGACTTGCTCGACAAACTGTAGCGTAAACATGACAAAATATGCAACACATGCCTATTTTATATGTAAGGTACCTCATGGGAGTCCATGTCAACAAAGCAGAAGCACTTTGCTCCAGGTGTCTTGGCCTTGATTAGACGAACGTTTCTCTCATCCAGATAAGCAAACGGATCCAAGGCTTTGAGAATGGCCTCTATTGTGGTGGTGGGCTTTATATTTTTTATGATCATGGCTGTTCAGGGAGGTCAGAAGAGAGCAGGAATAACAATGAATAACAGAATATTCCAATGCTTTACGACTGGAAGACAAGTGTACGTACTTTTACTGTCCTTAAAGACTGATTTGGACTGATGGGAATTGTGGTGAGGGTTGTTCTGTTGGCCCCAAGACTCGGCTTGCGTCTCGCTTTCCTGTTGGTGAAACTGCTGGTCCACCTGCTGCTGCCAGGCCTCAGGGGTCAGGTCAGAGTTGCGCTGCCACTGGGTGGGACACAGCGGCTCCTCTGTGCCTTTTGGCGTGGATCCGTTGCGGTCGGACTCAAATTCTTCTGTTGGACGATCGGGTCTGGACAACTGTGACTCCGGGGGTGGAGGCAGGGTACGATGGGATTCCTTGTTCACACAAAAAAGAAAGAAAGGGGGGGTGGGGTGGGACCCCAAAAACATCTATAAACGAGCATTTAAGCCTGGCTAATCTAAATGATACATTCCACCCTTTACAATACTTACATCAACACTACCTTTGTGGTCATCTGGATGAGAGTAGCTAATGGAAACTGTTCTAGTGCCAATCTTGAGGGAACCCTGCAACAAGAGCACAGGAATGCAATCAAGATGAGCCTTTAAAAAGGGCCAATAATGCCTAAAATAAGACCAGGGACACCCGAAATGACACTGTGGCAGGGGTACTTAGGGTGGTACACTGATCCAAGAGCCAGTACCATCCTTGAAACGGGCAATGAGCCCCCCCACCCCCTCGAGTGAACTACAGTATTGCGGTATGTACAAGCGAAGGCTCGATGTATTGATTGTTGTCATACTAAGAGCCTGTGAACTGTTTTAGTAAAATGAGCCATCTTGTTACGATATGCCAGACAATTGAGTCAAACCATCACAGCCTCAAGCTGTCCTCTTCATATTGCACATTTGTCTGACCATCAGTCTACAACCCCAAAGCCAGACTTTCATCAGAGAGAGAGGAAATTCTCAAAGAGAGAAAGTGGAAGTTTGCTTTGCTTAATCAAAATGGTGATGACAATTAATTCATCTGACTCTCATTTGAGGAATCAGGCTGCAGGATACGAACAAAATGCCATCTACAAAGCCCGGAAAAAACCTCAGGAACACATGCATACTTCGAAAAACAATCTAGCGGTAATCTTTCACAAGAATATGCAGATTAACCACAAAAAAAAATAGATAGAAAACACAAATCCAAGGGTGAATTTATGTAAAGAACGCCAAACCATATAGTGCAAGCTATTGTCTGAAGTTACTATTTGTATCTTGAAGGATTTTGACACTGCAAACTAAACTTCATTTTTCTGTGTGCTGAACACAAAGATAACAGAAAAAGTTGGAAATATGTCAGCACCAAACAATCAGGACATAAAGTAAATCAATGTGTGTCCCCCTCCTTGTCTTCGAACAAGTCGCAGCCAGCGCTTTCCATGTGTCAACATGTTCAATAGACTGAAAAGAAGATGAAATACAAAGAGTCCAAGTTCCACAATGAACCATTTCCATCAGATACCTTTGTCTTGAAAAATAATGAAATGATTACACAAAAGAGAAACAGACTGAACACAAGAATACCAAAACAGTCACCAGCCGCTTTAGGAAATATTTAACCAGATTGTGTCAAATAAAAACCATCAATGCCCGGTGCTAATGATTCGTAAGGTAGTCATCGGAGACACCAAGTAATACGTTTGAGCACATGTTTGCTACATCATTAGGAAATCTCCTGTGAGAACCTTGGAGACCAGAAATTATAATATGCTATTCTAAGACCGTTTTCAAAGAAGTTTAGCACCAAGTCTTCAGGCCTCCTTGTGAACATTCAAAAAGATCCATTACGAAAAACCCAAAGCATCATTGACCCAGGTTGCTTCACCCACACCGGCCTTATTTCAAAGTATCGGGTATTCGTGAAGGCTGCCAATATAAGCCACCGATACTGAAGGCAAAAAATAAAAACAAACTGACATGAAGCAAGTCCTACTCGCCAGTAGATGACACTAAACTGCGGCGGTTTGACACACTGGCGAATCATCATGAGCGTCAGAAAGAAAGAACGGTCTTCGTTCACCATTATCGGTCATTGTGTTAATTGAAATTTAATGTACAAAAGCAATAGTGGTTTCGGTATTCTGTATCGCTGAATAGTCAAGAGTGTATACTCGTTCCTGGAATCAGTCTAAAAAAAACAAACAAAAAAAACTGTTATCGAACAACCCCAGACAACACCCTACCATTCCTAAGACTAGTAATCTTAGTTAGGCCAGAACATTTCCACACAACCTCTATTAAAATATAAGTCTCAAAAGCAATTGTCCTACTGTATGGACAATAAGTGCTCTTCTCACTTGATTAAATGAGGTACCAGTGTCAACAGAGTGAGCACTACAGCAAAGACTCTAAGGTGATGATAGTCAAGTTGACGTCGATTAATCGACGATGTCATTATTTTTTTCAGCAGTCATTTGTCAACTTGCTTTGCGCGGTTTTGCCTTTAAACAAGCTCGCTCGCTCACTCACTTTCCCCGTCGTCCTCAGTTGTACTGGTAGGGCGAGTGGAAGGAGGAAAAGCTTGCCGTGTGTCTGCGGGATGAAGGCTTGAGCGAACAACTAGTGGTTGGCGACCAATGTTAATTTTCACAATAAAGAGGTTATTGATTGACCCGCGTTTGTCTTCGTTTTCTCAGTATATTGTCTGTGTCTTCACTGTTTCAGGAGGGATTTTGGTGTATTTGCTGAGAGCTAGCGTTAGCGGATACTTTTTCAGATGGCTATTCATAGCACTTTGCTTTTGTTATAACTTGAGGATGCGTGTGCAAATTTGGCTAGTGACTGTGCCACGTCTCATTTTTAGTCAAACGTTTCCACGCGTTTGAGGCAGCGCTCCTAGTTTGTTGCTCCGACTGACCACCTGTTGATTTCAGTGAGGCTCCCCATGATGTTCAAACCAAAACACGCAATAGCCAATTAATCGATTTGAAGTCAGAATTGTCAGGGAGCAGCGGTAAAGTCGAAACGTCGACTAGTCAGTTTAACCCCAAAAAAATATCTTGAAATCTGCAGCATCAGATGTTCAATTACATGTTTCTAAATGAGAGGAGCTCCACAGTTCGTTTATAGTGGCGCTAGCTGTAATACCTTGCCTTGTCAGAAGTGTCACATGAGGAAAATAGGGTCACCACGCTTCACATGCATCGTTAAAACTAATGAATATTTAGTCCTCAAACGCTTCACCTGCATCATTAAAATTAATAAAAATTTAGTCCTCAAACAATCTCCTTTAAACTTGACTCCTATCTTGTTAAACGTTGTAGTGATTTAAAAGGGATAACAACAAATAAACGGAAATATTTTGGGAATAATTTGTTGGGTTTAAAGAACAGCAACGACTGATTCCTCGATCTCTGTAGTCCAAGAAATGGGAAAGCAAAGCCCACTCCCTCCCTAGATCTACTAATTGCCCTCTCGACCCCTCGTAATCCTGTTGGGAGAGGCGGCCTTGGTCGAGTGACGAGGATAGGCCACCTTGTTGGACTCCATGAAGTGGACTGCATCCTCGAGGTTTAAAAACTCCACATAGGCCGTATCGTAGCTGTAACCTGGGGACAGCATTTGAAATACAGATGGGTTTTTGTTAGTCAGTTCCAGTAACCACAGTCAGCCCGCTATAACACAAGACAGCAGTGCGTTAAAAAAAAATCTAAATGAATGAACATTCTTCTGCAGGGGAGCTTTCGTGTTCAACTAAATTACTGTACCTTCTCTGGAACATTGCATGTTTATAGGTTTTACGCTAGTCCATCTTCCGATAACTGACGGTCTTTGGAAGCAAAAGCTTTGATAAAGCCTTAACAGTTTTAAAGGGATATTCCAATAGCGGTGAACACTTGTGTGGTGTTTACCATGGCTTACAAAGCATAGTGGTATTTGGGTTCATTTCTTTTTGTGACATTTGGGCAGAACAAAGAACATATCTGTAAACAGTACTGAATATGCCCACAAAAACATTCACTTTCATCAAAGGTCTGAGAAAGGGACCTACATAAATGTCTCTGAAGGACACACACACACACACACACACACACACACACACACACACGAATCACTCTCACTCAAGGTTTACAGTGAATTCTGCAACTGCTGGCAACGGCCCAACTTCCCCAGACATGGCAAACGATGGCATTATGGGCTTTACAGACCACCACCCTCCCTGCTCCGCTTCAAAACTGATCGAGGATCACACAGGCCAAACACAAAAGCAACCATGAAGAATAAATAAGGAAGCGTGCGGAGGTGCGAACGTCGAAAGAGCGTAATATCGAGGGACATGTAAGCGATCGAGTGCCCCAAACACTTCCACAAGCTCACAGTCTTTACCTGGGACAACGTTTTTAATCTTCATCCCTGGGTGTGGCATCCCGTCTTGCACTGTAAAGGCATCAAGAACCTGCAAACAAAAATAAGGCAAAAATGTTCAATCACCTTACCAGAGGTGATTTCAAATAACGTCAAAATCAATCCAAAAAAGGGACGAGGGTGTTTGATTACCTGCTCCATTGTAGCAGATTTTGGAATGCCAATTATGGATAATGTTGTGGACACTTTTCCCTCCACTGATGCGCTTCTGTAGTCTTGATCCTTTGATAGAAGTGTCCAACAAAATATGTTATGACCAAAATACAAGCATGAGGGACGAGCACAATCGATCTAGAATTCAGCCAACTGCGTGGAACGGATTATTGATGAGTAGTCAATTCATTTTAATTACTAAAAAACAGACTTACCTTAGAACCAGATGCACTGAATTGTGGAGGGATGGCTGGTTTGGACTCCTCAATTAGTGGTGTTCCCTGAAGAGCCCCTTGTTTGTACTCAAACATCCTTCCAGAAGCTGTCCTGTAATCAATGTCTCTGTAGTCTTGATCCCTGCTTTGAAAATCTTCCAGTTCTGGCATCTTACCCGTAGTCTGTCCTTCACTGTGTGGAATATCTTTCAGTCCTTTAAAACCATCATTTGGCTCCACGGTCTCATGAGTTGACAGGTCTTTGTGGTACTTTTCATCATGCTTTGATTTGTTCTGACTCGGCTCAGAGTCTCTTTCCGCAAGCCAGCATTTACTCTCATTTTCTCTTCCTGGAGTGGCGGGAAGAGGTGTTCTTTCTTGTGGGGAGTTTCTCCCAAGTGGAGGGCGATCCATTTCAGCAAAGTGATCACCACGAGGGAAGCGCACATTTTCCCCCGGGAAGTCAATAGGCGGTCTATCCCTCTCAACAAATGCTGGTGGATCTCGACTGGTCACATCTCTCCTAAAACTTGCTGGGTAAGAGGACTCAGAAGCACCTTCTCTACCTTTGTCTGAGACAGCCGGTTTATCCTTCTGTCGGCTCTTCCATTCCTCTGCAAGAGTCATCTCTTCACCGCTCCTATAGTCCATAAGGGGACTACCACTGGATTCTGGACCCTCGCTCCTTTTGGACTGTTCTTCTGGACCCTTGAAGTCAGATCTTTGTGAACCACTGTCATCTGCAGGCATGCCAGCTCTCGTCCTATCCATTGGAGGGGCATCATTTCCAAATCTTAAAGGAGAGCGCTCTCTGCCTCGAACATCAGGTGGCGGATCAGGGTGATTTCTAAAATCCATATCGGAATCAAATCCACCTCTTGGATTAAAAGGTGGTCCTGCTCGTCTGTCTATGTCTATCATCCTCCTTTCTTGTTGAGGCATCTCCATGTTAAAATGACTGTCATCATCAATGCCCACTGGAGGCCGGATCTCCCCAAAGTTATTATTGAGCTCCATTCTGTCCATGGGAAACCCTCTCATCCCATCCATGTTGGGATTATTGAAGCGAGGCATATTATCACGAAACATGTCCCTGTCTCTCATGTCCATATATCTGTTGTTTTGCTCCCATGTTGGCACATCTCTGCCCCCCATATTAACTCCTGAGAAACCCGGTGAATTCATCAGATTGCCTCTGGGATGACCATCAAACCGCCCTCGGTAATTTAAAACTGGCCCTGGGCCAGATCTAAAACAATCCCTGTCCTGCTCTCTACCACGCATATCACGTGGATTCATGTCACGTCCCCACATTGGTGGACCTTCCATTCTTCTTATAGCCATCGGTGGTATATCCAGAGGACCCGTATGGCCCATGGGTCCCATATTCATCCCATCTCTACCCCAAAAACCAGGCATGGGATGATCTCTTCCCCCAAACATTTCTCCGTGGTGATTACCTCTGTAATAAAGTTGATCATTATTCATTTCTATGCACATTTAAAGTGACACATATCTGATATGGCTGTGTAAACAACGCTAAATAAATACAAAATATTACATAGCGTGATTTAAATGAGGGTAACCACCACATTTCTCCACTGGTCACCAGCTGGATCTTTTTCTTTATTTACTAGACATAACTCTAACAAAGCGTATTAAGACCATGTTTCATTGTTGCAGCTAAGTTAATATTTAAAGTGGGTGTTTTTAAATGTGTTAATTTGTGCATTTTAGCAGAAAAGGGTGTGTATACATCAGCGAGTGGGATACTTCGATCAAGTGACTCATTATCTATGAGTTAACGTTGTACTTGCATTGGCAGCTATCTGATACGCATCATATTTTTATCCACATTTGAAAGAGGCCCATGCCTCGAGAATCAGAATTTTACCACTTGAGAGGAAAATAAATAAATGAAAATCACAACTACATTCAGCTTTAAAAGTAATGTTTTTTTTTTTGTTTTTTTTTGTTTTTAAATCAATCAATCCCAATACAGGGGGTCCTCGGTTTCCGAAGGTACTGACATAAGGTGTTTTAACCAGTGTGCAATGAACTAGTTTGCACAGCAGGATAAAAAAAAAATTGTGAAGCAGCACAATAAGCCACACTCAGTTACTAACATAAACTAGTTCATTGCGTGGTGTTCGCAACCTCGAAATGTAAAATGTTATCAATCAAGGACCCCCCTGTATGGGTTAGTGTTTATGTCCATTTGACATTATACTATATAATACAGAGCAGTTGGGCACCATGCTCAAAATTACGACAGCAAAATCGTTGCAGACACGATGTGAAATACACCAAATAATAGAGTTTATTTACCTAAATGGAGGTCTTCCCCTCGGTCCTTGCCCTGGTCCATTCCACATTTTCTACAGATAGTATCATGACAAAAACACAATTATATGAAGCTCTAAATCTTGGCAAACATTGTTGACTTATCAGACACGAAACAAGTACAGCCGATTCAGCTGAAAAAACGCATTTATTTGCGCCTATTTGTAGATTTTGCGCCGATCTGATCGGTGTGATCGGTATCGGCCGATAATTAGCATTTTATGCTGATTGGCTTTCATGTCATAATTCGCCGATCCAATCAATGACGCCATCGATTGGCTGCGCACAAGACATTTAACGCTGCGTCCCCGGTGCGTATGAATCCAAAAGCTAGTTTATTTTTAGCCTTGTCACGTGTCTTGTGGCGCAGTACTGTAACTATCTGACAGACAATAAAGTTTTTTCAATCTTGTCATCGGTGTGGGCCTATTTTGCGGTGTTTCAGACAAACAACACCTAAGTTATTTGCAGTCTGTGCACAACTGAAGTACGTTGTGGGGAACGTCATCTAAATGCTTCAATACAAATTTGATCGGGCACTTGAAGAATGTACACAAGGATGAGCATGCCGCATTCAAGCAACGCAGTTGGGGGTGTGGGAGCAAGTGAGAAAGTTAGAGTAAGCATGTCATGAACAGTATTTTAAGTCATTTTATTACAGTAAGTTAGTACCCATTATTTTTGTCATATTGTAATGTTGATTTGAACTAAATTTATGTCAGTGGCTAATCCTTGGATGCCCCGTAGAGGTCATAGATGTTTTAACTTTTGTCTAAAATGCCAGAAAATAATTTTGAGCTGGGATGGGGGGAGGGCGTGCTGGAGCCTATCCCAGCTGTCATCAGGCAGGAGGCGGGGTACACCCTGAACTGGTTGCCAGCCAATCACAGGGCACATAGAAACAAACAACCATTCGCACTCACAGTCATGTTTACGGACAATTTAGAGTCTCCAATTAATCCATGTTTTTGGGATGTGTGCCTGGAGAAAACCCACACAGGCACGGGGAGAACATGCAAACTCCACAAAGGCGGGGCCGAGGATTGAACCCAGGTCCTCAGAACTGTGAGGCTGATGCTCTAACCAGTCTCCACCGTGCCGCCCATAATAAAATCAATATGATAAAATCATCATCAGTTGTGGTCAAAGAAAACAAAACATGAATTTCACACACACACAAAAAAAACAACTCAATGAATACTTCCTGCAAAAGATTTGTCTAATAATGCTGGCCTTGTGTAAATCAACACAGATACCTATATTTAAGTGTTTTTGGTTCAGTTTGGGGTACATTGAGGGTTTAACCTTAACTCATTCAGTGCCAGCCCTCCCAGTTAACATGGATATTTGACTTCTAAAGCAGTCAGTGGCACTGAATGTGTAAATGTGCCATTATAAGAAAAACAAACGTCCATTACTTACTTCACACTACAAAACAAGTGGCCATTACTATACATTTGAGTGCCTCGCTGCAGTGAGGCTGAAGTTTATATTGGGGGGGCTCTGCTCACGTCAATCAATGGCCGCTCGCGTGCTTGGCCAACACAGGGCCAAAAAAGAAAGGCCCGCTAACGGTGGCTAAGGCTATCAACGCGTCGGCAAATGCCGAAATGACCTATTCGGAAATTATCACAAAGCAACATTCACGTGGCGTAAAACTATAATAAGGTAACCTATTGCTCAGTCAGATAGCGTTTGTAACAGCTTATCCGTCGCAAGGCTACTAGTGTGTTAGCATTAGCTTTGCAGCCATTTCGTTTAAAACGCTCAGTCCATTCAGCTACGCCGCTCACGTCTCCAAAAGGAACGACTACCTATGAAATTTCTGCGTATGAAGACTTATTGTAATCATCATTTTGCACCCACCTCGGCCGCTCTTGCCAAGTCGTCGCCAATGAACTCTGCGGTGGGCTAACGGCGAAAACGAACCGAGTGCGACAACAGCAACAACCTGCGGTGTGTCACGTGACTGACTGACGCGGCGGGAGACTTCCGGTAGTCATATCTGAGCAACGACACGGGGTCCTCGGGGTTACGAATGACGTGCAAGAACGTGATGGTGAGGGTTACGTCACCATCTATCCAGGTGAGTGAATTTAACATGACAGCCAGACATAAATATTGTTAATTTTATTATTTCATAAGCATTGTAGCAACTTGCTAACTCGGATAAATACTGAATGCCGCTAAGTGCACACAAATAAACATCAACATAATGCACATAATACAGAGATACAGCACTCAGTAATGAATGAGCAGCACTTAACCACGATCGACAGCACAACATCAGCAAATCGGCTAAAACAATACTCCACATAAAATGTTCATAATCTTAAACTGCATTGGTACAAAAAAAGTATTAGGAGCACACTGAAAAGAAGACAAACACATTAAAATACGAGATTAATATTGGGGAGAATTATTTTGAATGTTGAGAAAAATTGTGTTTTGTAATATTACAAGTGTAAAGTTGTATATTTTCGACATTTGGTTGTAACAATACAGGGATACATTCATATATTTTTGAGTCTGATTAAAGTCGGAATATTCTAAGAGTTGTTATACTTTTAGTGAACGAAGGATACAGTGAACCTAATGCTCCTTTAATTAACACTTCAATCTGATGTTGAAGTACCAAAATACAAAGTATTTTGTTTCATTATTGTAATATTACTTAATTGTAAAAAAAAAAAAATATTCAACTTTAATCACGATTTGAATCAAAAAATGTATGACTGTTTGTCTAAAAAAATAAACAACTAAAAAAAATACATGACATTTTAGGCGTAAAGTTGACTATTCTTGTAAAATTACAACTAGTTTAAAAAATATCCAACTTTTTGTCTAAAAAATATACCACTTTTTTTCTGAGAGATGTACGACTTCATGTAAAATTAGAACTTTCATCTAAGAAAAATACTACTTTCTAGAAACTATGACTTTTCATCTAAAAACTATATACCCCTTTTTCTCGAAAATATGAAATTGTTTTTGTAGCATTACAATGTTAATCTCGTAGTGTAATTTCTCTTTTCTTCTCAGGGTGGCCCCAATAACACTGGCAAAATGGAGGAGTATAATATTTATTGATAAAGCCGTCTAAGACTCAAGTGAAGCAGCGAAAGACATTTCAAAGAAATAATAAATAGGTCATTTTAAACAAGCTGTTTCTTCTTAAACATTTCATTACTGCAAAAAATATTAAGGCACTTTAAATAAAAAAAGGGGGGAAAAGCTTTCTTGCTCTCATTTGACTGTCAAGTTAAGTCATACCAATTTGACGTTCATAATTGTAATGGAAATTGTATTATTTACTGTATTTATTATTTCTGTATTTATTTTCCTTTTTATGTTTTAATATTAGTATTGTTCCAACCTGGCTGTTCTCCAGGTTACATAGACACATACGTAACTGTCCCACGTTCCAGCCTCGAGACTCACAAGGCCACAAAAACGGGTGTCTGATTGTTATTCGGACACATAGTTTTTAGAAGCATCATTTTGATTGACATAGATAACAGACTGACGTGATATTATAACACTCACGTTATGTTGTTGCTCAGGAAGAGTGAGTGATTGTTATACCAACACATAGCAAGAAGGATTGTTCTGACTCACATAAACTTAATCAATTCACATAATAATTTAACCCCCGCCCAAGAACTGAAATAATGTACCTGGGTCAATTTGACCCATGGCATGTTTAATTATCCAAAAATATTAGGAAAAAAAAAAAAAAAAAAAAAATATATATATATATATATATATTATAAACTTAGCTGAGCAGATTTTTCACACAGAAAAACTACGTATCATGCATATTTGTTTGTTTGTTTTTAAATGGGTCAATTTGAACCACAACATAACGGGAGGGTTAAGACATGTATGAAAAATTCTAACGATTTTACTATTGTTTGCATTTTCTTACGTATTATTTCAAATATTCACATTGGAAATAAGTCTTTTTCTTTCTTTTTTTAAAATGAAACCTCTACGGCATGAACTAAAATCTGAAGCTTACCACAAGCCATTGGTTTGAAACAAATGCACACTATTTACATGTACAGTACATACAGTCAGTTGATGTGACTGAATTCACTAAATTACACTTTGCCTTTCTACAGTTAGTCACAGGGGAAAAGGGACACAAAAGTGGAGCTACTTTGAACGACATGTATTTTTTTTTTTAAATTAAAGGGAACTGCACACAAAGTAACAGGAGAGTGGTGAATTCTACAGAACAATCAGTACAGAAGGCAAAAATTATGAAATGCATAACATAGGATACATCAGAGTATAGTCGGACAACATAAACACCACATGGTTATGTCAACCGTATTGACTGTACTGCTAATGTGCTTGTTATTCATCATGAATCTTCTTCTTTGTCTATGTTAATTCCCGCTCTTTCTTTTTCTTTAGAGAACATCACCATTGCACCTTTCATCCGACTTCTCCTCGGCTCTGGCTGTACTCGGCTGAGGGTCCGCGGGGGTGGCTGGAGTCTGTGTGTCGGGAGCGTTTGCACTAAGAGCTGCCTTTAGGCTGGCGGCAAGGCCAAGGCCACCGCCAGCCACCACCGGAACGACAGCGGTGCCGGCGGGTGCTCCGGCGTCGGATCCGGAAGCTCCCGAATCCCCCTGCTCGGATGCCCGGAGCCTCTTCATGAGGGTGGTCACTCTGACAGCTTTCTGTGAGTAACCAAACACATGGAGATGGTTGTCTAAATCAGTGTTTCATACTTTATTGAGCCAAAGTACATATTTGAAATTCTCACGGTCATGGCACACCACCATTTTATATTATTATAGTCGTATTTTAGTAAGACTGATTTTTTTTTCTTAACCAATCAGATTTCAAATCGTCCCCGCAGGGATAGAGCGCTGGCCCCTGGTGGCGCCATCATTTTTCTGTCCTCTGATTGGTTTGTCACAGCAAAAGTTTTACTCGTCAAACAAGTTTTAGCCACAAAATATGTCAGAACCGAGCTGCACAGGTTAATACATTAAATAATCTGCATCACTGGTTAGTATGAAGTGTTTTATCTATGTTTTATGTTTTTGTCATGCTCCTAGATACATATTGATTCTGCCCTGTGTGGCAGAGTTACGTGCTGTTATGTTGTGTTTATTTTTTGTGTGTATTATTAATAGTTTCTATAATTGCTACATGATAGTGGTGGTACGAAGAGGTGGATTATGTAATGTATCATTTTCTCACTGAAGGACCAGGTACCAAATGCATGGCCCACCACTGATATACAGTATAGTATACAGACTAATTAGGCGAAATTTGAAATAAGTGAAACACCTGATGATCTCACCGCTGTCTGCCCACAACAATGGTTGAGAATCATAATATACGTGCCCTGTGATTGGCTGGCGTCTCCTCTACACACTAACTATAGAAGATGGATGGATGGATATTTTGAAATCTCCATCCATCCATTACTACTGTGAAAAAAAGGTTAGAAAAAGAGAGAGAGGTGATCTAAAACTTGCACAGTGCTGTATAATATATAAATATATTTCAATTGTACTCATAAACATAGGGAGCAAAGATAGTAATAATATAAATATAGGAATTAATACCTTCCACTTGGCTTTTGCAAAGTTCTTTTCTATTTGTGCACAAACGCCATCTTTGATGTTCTTATCGGAGGCAGCATTCCCCGAAATCCTGTGGAAAGACAACACAGCTAAAACAGGGTACACATATACCCACAATCGGGCCTAACATGAGCATTTTTCCTCTCTTCTGATGAACGTTAGTAAAGGTCCGATTGTCAGATGTCCAGTGGTGTGAGATGTGTGAATTACTTTTCTCAGTCTAAACGCTTGGTGTCAGCATGTCCAAGAAGACTGATCAGTCATCCCCTGTGCTGTTCATAGCAACGTGGCATATTCATTTCTCACCTTGGAAATCTACACTAGGTGGACTAACAGCCTCTTTCAGCATTTACATGCATGTTATGTGTGGAGTTGCATTAAAAACGTATTCTGTACCATTCATGGGCAATAGCCTCCTGCGTGGTCAGTCGCTGGTCCTGGTCCACCTCCATCAAAGATGCCACTAAGGTTTTGGCTGAAAAGGCAACCAACAGGTAATTATTGCTAGCGCTATGCCATAAATGGACTGGAATCGCTTACCGGAATCTGAAATATCATCCCAGTACGGGGAGTCAAATTCATAGTCCGCTGCCAAAATTTTGAGGAAGAGGTTCTTGTCCCGACTGTCAGGGTCATCTTCGTCGGAGTCGTCGTAAAAAGGAGGGTTCCCAGACAAACTATTCAGTCACCAAAAAAAACAATAGTTTAAGTCAAACAATTTTTCTTCATCGACCATGGGGTCACTGTAACAATCGATTACTGCGTGGAGAAACACTTTCTGAATGTTCTGCACTCCTGTTTCAGTGCTGATGTTGTGTTGAGTAGAGTAATGCTTCCAAGAGGAGTTGCCATAGAGTTGTAATGGGAATTTTACAACACTAGAGTACCTTATTATTTACATCACCTCCTTTCATTATTGTATTCATTAGATGTATTTTTAAATTTTTTAAATTTTTTTTTTTTTTTTGTGATGTAATCCTCGCTTCTCCTAAACCATCACTTTTTAGGAAACACAAAAAAACGGCATGTTTGTTGAGCCATTAACATTGCGTCGTCAGAGATGAAGCCACATTTAACACTTTATACTGGTCAAAAAGTTTGAAAAAATAACATACTCAGGTGGGGACTGACCAATCGTATCGATTTGTGAAAAAAACTAATATAGCTTTGAGTTATTGTTTTGTCCAAACAAACATGATTATTATTCAACACATACCTTTGAGTGTGATTGTCTTGACTACACAAGCGTTTGATTTTTATGCCCCACAACCCAGGAGTTATTGTTTTGGGGAGAAAAATATGGTATTGTTAGGCCACACAGCTTTAACAATCATTGTTTTGAATAGATGAGAGTGTGCTTTTTATGCCACAGTTTTGAGATCTATTGTTATGACTTGACGAACATGTGATTGTTATGCCACACGTAGCCTTGCCATGCGTACGTACTTTAGCCGACAACAGGAGTGTACACACTACCAAATTCTTAATGATCAATTTATCAATTTATTATTCCAATCTCTAATCAGTTGTACTTACAGTATGTACATGATAACCCCAATTGCCCAGCAATCCACAGGTCGTCCATATCTCTGCCTCCCAACGACCTCAGGAGCTGAAAGTAAGAAAGAAACTGTCATAGTTTTCTTTGGCGTTTCCATAGTTTTGGGATGATGTTCAACATGTCAAACTTGACCCACCGAGGTACTCCGGGGTTCCGCACGGATCCTTAATAAGTCTGTTTTCCAGTTTTGCCAGCTGGAAGTCACTGATAACAATTTTGGAGTGTTTCAAGCGATTGAAGTACACTAGGTTCTCCAGCTGTGTGAGGACAACGAGCATTTATTAATAGAGTGAGTTGATGTCATGAAGTGGACCTCACTCATGACTGGGAGTCAGCAGAGTGCCGTACTTTTAGATTTCTGTGGACGATATTCAGAGAGTGCAGGTACGCCACGGCCTCCAGCACCTGCCTCATCACGTTGCTGGTGTCCCTCTCCGAGTAGTAGCCCTGATCTAAGATCCAGTCAAACACCTCCCTGCCTGTTGCTCTGCAGATGAGACACTTTTTCAAATGAAAAAGCCCAGCACTGTGTTTTCGCAAGGTGAACGTAAATACTTACAGTTCCAGAAAGATAAAGTACTCTTTCTTAGTTTCAAAGGCATCAACCAGCTGGAGGATATTATGATGTTTTATCCTGAGAAAGGGGAAAGTGGCATAATAGAAGGGCTTGGCACAAAAATGGGACTGAGTCCACCTATATATTTCACAGTACAGAAGTGGGAAACACTGAGTAACTTTCACCAGATATAGGCCTTTTGACAGGGTCACAGCAGTGATGATGCAATAACCAATATATTAAAAAGGAAAATTGATGAATTACTGACTCTTGCAGTGATATGACGTTCTAGACCCTCAACGTTGTGACCAAACAGACTTACAGTACAAAACATTATTTATTATAGGGGAAATGTGTTGTACAGATTATCTTGCCCACTTGGGGGCAGCAGAAGCATTACAAGGACAATTATTGTGTTATTTGTGACTTTCGCTTGTTGTGAAGTACAGTAATTGCTTCACACTCCAACCTTCACATAGCAACACTGAGGAAAAATGTTAATATAACAAAAATCACTCTTCGATGGAGAGAGTAAAATCTGCCACGTCATCTGTTTCTACATTATTTGGAAAATGTCTTAATGAGCCTTGTCGCCGAGCTCCACTTACATCTTTAGAATCATGATTTCGTTCTTGGCCGCTTTCCTCACGTTCCTGCCGTCTTTTTTGTTGAACTTTTTGCAGGTGTACATTTTCAGCGTGTTCCTGTCCTTCGCCCGGAATATCTCGCAAAACTCTTCTCTGTAAAAGAAAAATGGGGTCCCTATATTTTTGTCAACATTCTCCATTACCTCAGTCATCAACCTGACTTACGACTTAACGACTTGTCCCAGGTCATATTTGTCGGTGACTTCAGCGGGATTGTTGTAATCCTTCTTCTCCCCGAGCGTCAGACAACCAAATGGCATGGCAGCTCCTGCCCTAGCCAGGGAATCTTTGTTGAAGAAAAAACAAAGACAAGGAAAATGAAAGCTGCACGCAGTGATGAATGGGCCCTCGCATCCCGTTTTTAATGGTGAAGCCGAAAACTGATCATCAAATTTTGACGCCATTCTCCACCCACAATTACATGGCGTGAACAAAAATAAATAAATAAATAAATAAATAAAATAATTTGGCCTGGTTTTTAGTGTGTTTTTTGACTGTACCTACAGGCTTTTTTTTTTTCAAGATTCCTATTTTTCAGAGGGCGTTATTGATTGTATTTTGGGACCCCCTAAATACAATTTATGTGTACATTTTCACCCGGATACACGCACTTGTAACAATTGGTTTGCGATCAAGTTGAGACCCCGCAGAAGAATGATTCGAAAAGGTCCCTAAATCTTCTTCTTTTCCTTTCGGCTTGTCCCTTTAGGGGTCGCCACAGAGCGTCATCCTTTTCCATGTAAGCCTATCTCCTGCATCCTCCTCTCGAACACCAACTGCCCTCATGTCTTCCCTCACGACATCCATCAACCTTCTCTTTGGTCTTCCTCTAGCTCTCTTGCCTGGCAGCTCCATCCTCATCATCCTTCTACCAATATACTCACTATTTCTCCTCTGGACGTGTCCAGACCATCAAAGTCTGCTCTCTCTAACTTTGTCTCCAAAATATCGAACCTTGGCTGTCCCTCTGATGAGCTCATTTGTGGCCACTCTGAGAGTAAACCTCAACATCTTCATTTCCGCCACCTCCAGCCCTGCTTCCTGTTGTCTCTTCAGTGCCACTGTCTCTAATCCGTACATCATGGCCGGCCTCACCACTGTTTTAGAAACTTTGCCCTTCATCCTAGCAGGGACTCTTCTGTCACATAACACACCTGACACCTTCCTCCACCCGTTCCAACCTGCTTAGACCCGTTTCTTCACTTCCTGACCACACTCAACATTGCTCTGGACGGTTGGCCCCAATTATTTAAAGTCCTCCACCCTTGCTATCTCTTCTCCCTGTAGCCTCACACTTCCCCCACCACCCCTCTCGTTCATGCACATATATTCTGTTTTACTTCGGCTAATCTTCATTCCTCTGCTTTCCAGTGCATGCCTCCATCTTTCTAACTGTTCCTCCACCCGCTCCCTGCTTTCACTGCAGATCACAATGTCATCTGCAAACATCAACGTCCACGGGGCTTCAAGTCTAACCTCATCTGTCAGCCTATCCATCACCACTGCAAACAGGAAGGGGCTCAGGGCTGATCCCTGATGCAGTCCCACCCCCACCTTAAATTCGTCTGTCACACCTACAGCACACCTCACCGCTGTTCTGCTGCCCTCGTACATGTCCTGTATTATGCACACATTTCTCTCCCACTCCAGACTTCCGCATGCTGTACCACAGTTACTCTCTGGGTGCTCTGTCATAGGCTTTCTCTAGATCCACAAAGACACAATGTAGCTCCTTCTGACCTTCTCTGGACTTCTCCATCAACACCCTGAAGGCAAATAATGCATCTGTGGTACTCTTTCTAGGCATGAAACCATACTGTTGCTCGCAAATACTCACTTCAGTGCTGAGTCTAGCCTCCACTACTCTTTCCCATAACTCCATTGTGTGGCTCATCAACTTTATTCCTCTATAGTTCCCACAGCTCTGCACATCACCCTTGTTCTTAAAAATGGGCACCAGCACACTTTTGCTCCATTCCTCAGGCATCTTCTCATGCGCTAGAATTCTATTGAACATGTTGGTCAAAAACTCCACAGCCACCTCTCCTAGATGCTTCCATACCTCCACAGGAATGTCATCAGGACCCACTGCCTTTCCATTTTTCATCCTCTTTAATGCCTTTCTAGCTTCCCCCTTACTTATCATTGCCACTTCCTGGAACACCACACTTGCCTCTTCTACTCTCCCTTCTCTCTCATTTTCCTCATTCGTCAACTCCTCAAAGTATTCTTTCCATCTATCTAGCACACTAATGGCACCAGTCAACATATTTCCATCTCTATCCTTAATCACCGCCATAAAATTCTAAGTTAACGATTATTTGCTAAAAACAATAAAGTTGATCAGTTTGAACATTAAATATCTTGTCTTTTTAGTGTATTCAATTAAATATAGGTTGAACATGATTTGCAAATCATTGTATTGTGTTTTTATTTATGTTTAACACAATGTCCCAACTTCATTGGAATTGTGGTTGTAAATATTGTATGCTTTTATGGTAAACAGACGCTTTCTTGGCAGGCACCACAGTAGAAACAGCAGCCAGCAGAGAAGAGTGGGAGTCAAAAGAAAAATCCGACTTAGCTCGCTGCTGTCTGGAGCCTCAGTCGAGACCCCACCAAAAAGCAAAAGATGGCTCATGGCTGTAAAAGCTCCGTCATGCATTATGTTTCTTCTTAAAATAAAAGGAAAAAAATGGAATCATAGCAATGAATATGCTAGGAGGAGCTTCTTTAATACTGTTTATTGCTTTCAAGCAGGTTGAGAGTCATTGGAGGGTCCGCAAGGGGGCTCATTACTGAGACTGATGTCTCTGCAGATATGCTCTCTACTGTATTGTGGAGCTAAAACCTTTATTAGCCTCAGTATGTTTTAATTTATAATTGGAGTTTGGGCTATACCACTGCGAATCACAACTGTAATAATAAACATGAAATGAATACATGTGAATAGCGTGCCCATTTACTCAATTATTGTATTGCAAAGTGATAGTGGTAGTGATATTGCGGCTAAACTATAGTGGATATTTGTCTGCCTGAGCACTTTCTTTGTAAAGCGGTGTATGCACATACTGACAATTCGGCCTAATTTGAGCATTTCTTGGCCCTTGGGATCAAAGTCAGCAAAGCCCGATTGCCCGATGTCTATGAAAAATGATCTTGAGTGATTATCCTGTGGTGTGGGGTGTGTTAAGAGTGACGAAAATGGCCAGAGTCGAAAATCATAAATGTTAAATCTGTTCGATATTTACAGTCTTATAGGTGTGGTCAACACCGATTTGGCCCAAAGCAAAAACTGCATGATTGTGACATGAAACGGAACTAAAGCTCGCGCTGTTGCCAGACACAAACAAATTCTTCCTATTGTCCAGCAGTCTCGATTCCCTGTTGCGCAATGCGGCCTCTTACTGGTCAGTTTTGGTACTGCGACAGATGACCTATTGTGGGGAATAAGACTCGTGATTGTTGGTGGAGATGTGTGCGGTGTGCTGTGTTGGTCAATTCTAATGCGCCACACAATATAAGAGCAGTAAGCGCACCAAATTTTTCCTCATCATGTGTGGGGTCTTTCACATTAAAAAAAAATAAAAATAATAATAATAATAATAATCGGTTAAGCTGTTAAAAATCAGTAAAGATTTTAAGCATTGGTAAAGATGTTAAATATTGATAAGTGTGTAGCCTGCTTTACTCAACAAAAATAGGGAGTGTTGCTAATTAACAATGCTGGTAATTTATTGAATAGTTGAATTTGGTGAGATTTGGCTCCGACGTACATGGTACATAGCTCAAGGTCAATTGTGTGAATAGGTACCGGACTATGAAAAGTTTGGGAACCACTGGAAAACACTCCAGTCCTTTTTAAAAATGTTGCTTTATTGATTTATTAATTTTTTTTAACCAGGGCAGTTCAGCACAATTAGTGGGGAGAAGACAAAGTAAAAAAAAAACAAAAAAAAAAAAACTTTCATTTCAGTATTAAAACAGAATAACCCAATCATAATGTTGTTAAATTGTTTGTTACACAAGTCACACGAGAGAAGGTAGCAGCAGGATGATGTTGACTTTTGTGGCTCACCCTTAGCTGTAGTTTGGCCGGAATCTATGGCAACCATTGCCTCAAAGGTTACTCATGATTATGCAGTGCCAATCTTTCACAGCGCACCGGGCGCACATCATCGGTGAGAATAAAGTGCATTTGAGCCTCAGCCCAGAATAGCTGAAGGCGGTGAAGTCTCTTCGACTCTTGAAAAACTGTACCCGAGACAGGTTGACGGGGCTGTTTGTGTTCCACATGTATGCCCAAGTAAAGAAAAGCTTTCCCGAGGCTGGGTACAAGTAGACAAAAGCTACTCTAACACTGAGCTCTGCATTTACCCCATTATAATGTGAGTTGTCTTTGTCCTCAAGGGGAGGATTTCGTGTTCTCCATTAGTCTGAGTAAGGATTGTCTGAGTCACGTACTTTCTCCTTAAATATTACACCCGGTATTACCGTTAATATTTTGTCACTGAGTGGGAACTGAATCCACGCTGACTGCACAGAAGTCAGGCACATGCACCACTACACCAGCAGTGAACAGCAAAATATTATCCAGACCATAGTTCCAAATGAGACAATAGATTGTGTTTAGGGCAACATAGTAGTGGTAAACAAGTCTGCTTCATAGATCCAGAGGTTTGGGGTTCAATTCTCATCTCCAGCCTTCCTATCCATGTTGGTATCTGAATGTGATTGGATGAGCAAGTGTCTGAATGTGATTGGATGAACGAGTCGGGGGTGTGGCCTGTGCAACTGAGGATGGCAGTGAGTGAGTGAGTCTGTTTGGAGACGCGCACAGCTCGTTGACGACTGCAAAAAAAAAAACCATCAATGACGTCATTGATTAGTCGATGTCGACTCAAGTATCATCAACTTAGTGTTGAATAAAAAAATAAAATAAATTCGTATTAACCCGAGGTTAAGCTGGGATGGGCTCTAGCTCATCTGCAATCCTAAGCGCTAGGAAAATCTCTTGAATTTAACACAATGTGCATGCGCAATTATATGTACTCTATTGTGACCGTTAAATATAGTCCAGTGATACATCAGCAGTCACTACACTACGAGGCTGCCACCAAATGTTTTGCCCCAGCTCGCAGATAAAGGAAGTTCTCCTTGATAAAGACGACGGCAGAGAGCATGTAATGCTGACTCGAGACATGTTTTATCTTTGCCTTTTGAGGACGATCTGAATGAAGAGCTCTTCAGTAATGCGTCGGAATTCACTTGCAGCAATTGTGGAATCCTTTGAGAGGGGAATGGCCAAGTCGTTTCCCCAAAAGCAACCACAAAGAAATGTGTACTGTTTAAAAAAGGGAAAGAAAGTAGATGAACTGTGTATAGGTTGCATGTTAAATTAGATAATTGGCAAGGGGATATATTATGAAAAAACAAAACAATGTTAATGGCTTGTATATAAATAGTTGGCTTTCTGGAGTGCCTGCTCACTCATTGAGTGTACAGTTAAACGACCAAGTAAATCTTAAATTATCTTCCTAGTTCCAAAAATGGGTCTGTGAGCGAGCCATTTTTAAATTTGGTGAAGTCCTACCTCTACGGAAGAAAATCGAATCTACGCTTTCATTGTCTTCGTACTCGCTTTACAGTATTTATGGACTCAGGACACATTAAGTCCCTCTGTCATTGTAACAAAAGCCCTTTTCGGCGTTGGCCCACCGGTAGAAGGGGCGGGGTGAGCAGTGACTCATTTGCATGAGATTGGACCAACCACTAAAAACTGTCAAATTTCAGCAAGGTTATAAAAGAGGGTGGAAAATGTGCTATAATCTATCCTTATCCTATAATTTATCTCTATCCTATACAGTATATCCTTGGGGTATTTTAGCTAAAAGCATGCTTTTGAGGAGACTTTGGGAGCTGCTTTAAAAGTTTGGAAAAAAATGCATAATAAGCCTCCACAAATTCACAGTATACACATTCACAAGACACTTAAATATATTTACATAATCTGAGCTCAAAGAGTTGTAGTTTTTGCCCCCCAATATATTTACTCTTATTCATGCACTTAAAAAAAACATCATGATGTCGTATTGTATGATCATGTTTGTATTTTTTGGATGGCAGCAGGCCAGAGCAGCAGATTTCATCGGAGCGGCACCTCTTCAAAGGCTTGACGATGCAGGACAGATGGTCTTGTGTTTGAGCCAAACTGGGAAGAATGTACTCCATTTAGCCTTCTTTTACGATACGAACGTCAGTCGTGACAACTAACATACTCTCTGTGACCGTATGAGAAATAAAACGAGGTGTCGGTTTTACACAGCAAAGAAAACACAGATGAGAAAGTAAATGGGCCCCTTTGACGACCATTCATGTCCTCATCTGGCGTCACCGGCTCATCTGACCAGCTTCTCTCTGATGTTGTTTAGTTGCCATGGTGACCGAGTGCTACAGTATGCGGCTGCGCTGCTGTCGATGCAGCATCGTGCTGATCACTGCTGCTTGATGGGACTGAAAGCTGCGCCTCGCCGACGTGAGCTTTTACGTAACGCCAAAACAATGCGGAAGCGTGGCAACTTTACACCCAGTGATTGGTGTTGACTGTCCATGTTCCATTTTGGAAGTCGGTTTTGTCTGTGTGGTGATGCCAAGTATAGAAGCGGTGATGTGAATACAGATGAGTCATATTTGATCATCCATTCATCAATTTTCTGTAACTCTAGTCCTCGTTTGGGTCATTGGTAGGCTAGAGCCTGTCCCAACTGACTTTCGGCGAGAGAAGTGGAGCTCACCCTGGACTGGTCACCAGTTAATCACAGCGAGGGAATATCCATTCATAGTCTATAGTAGGGGTGTCAATCATATGGCCCGCTAGCCAAAACTGGCCCGCTAGAAAGTGAAAAAACACATAATACACTGTGGTGGTGGTGACCAAGGATACATTTGAGAATTATGATGTTCATGTATAAAATGGACTGGTAATAATTACTAGGGCTTATAAATTGATTTAATTTTAAAGTGCAATACTATACTTTTTCACTGAAGCAATTTTTTTCAATAAATCTGAGGTTGTTCTTTAAAATTATTTAACATTTATTATTATTATTTTTTAAATACTTTCGCACCTATGGACAATTTCAACTTCAATGACCCTAACATGCATGTTTTTGGGATGACTCGAGGTTTGAATCCAGAACCTCATAGGTGTAAGGCAGCCGTGCTATAACCACTCATTGTCCTGATCATGAATTATAAGTCTATCTATTTATTTAATAAATGCTGAAATTATTATTATCTTTTTTATTGCTGCACAATCCAGTCAAGTCAAAAATCCTGCACAACTCCCTGCAACTCTCTCTCTCCCTCTTTCTTTCTTTCTCTCTCTCTCACTCCTCATCCTTCATTGTGCAGCCTCACGGGGTACAAGACGACTTTTCGGCTGCGAAACGATGACTAGTTGAACACAAGGTCGCGGAGGCAGGGACACTGCGAGCCTGTGAACATGTTAAGCCGAGAAGCAGCCTGCATCTGCATGGAGTTTGGACTAAGTCTTTGGCAAAAAAAAAAAAAGAGAAAAAAAAGAAGCCTCATGCACAAAGTAAGTAAGGAAAGAAGTAAGTAAGTCCCGTTATCACTTTTATCCAAAATGACACTGATATTCCAAGCAATACACAAATAGATAGTCTTCAGATGTCAATATTTTTGCACAAAAGATGCACACTTACCTTCAATGAAGTGAATCGGTTATGTAAGAATTATTTAACCCTCTCTTCTGGCGTTTTCCTTATATCTTGTGTCCACTTTCTTCCGCTCGACGTTGTGGGGACCTCTCAGATTTTGCAGGCTCCGCGCAACATTTCCAACAGGTCAGCTTGCTCGCGGGAGCGCGCACGTGTAGCAGCGAGCTGTGAGGGTGGGGGTGGTGCACGCAGGCGTGCCCAGGGTGCACGACTACTGCGTGCGTCAGAGGCGCGCTGCGATCGTTCTCGCTTCATCGTCATGAATGAAAACAAGTGCAAGGGGTCCTCGGTTTACGACGGAGTGTAGTTTCAGATTTGTTGCATGGTGCGATAGCGGTCAGCAGGTGTGGCTCACAATGGAGAACTTGTGGGTTCAAATCTGGGCTCAGGCCCTCCTGTGTGGAGTTTTAACTATGGCTTCCTCCCACTTTTTTTTTTTTTTTTCATTTACCCTTGGCAATAAATATACAGTGGTATCTTAAGATACGAGTGACCCGACTTAAAAGTTTTTGGAGATCTGCACCATCATTCAACTGTTTTTTTGGGGGGTTTTTTGTTGTTGCTTTAACTTAATTTGAGATACGACTAGCGCAGTACGATGGCAGTAAACTCAATTGAACTCACGTTACAATAAGCAGCAGTTTGTTAAGCAGTGAACAATTTCATCAAAAAAGAGACTTCATGCTTTTTAATGGCACTCCCAGTCAAAGTTTGCTCTCAAACTATAAACGGAAAACAAAGAGAATTACACTCCGTGTATTTAAAAACAACCAAGCTACGTTGCTTTAAGAACGACCCCCGCTCGCTTAACGCTTCCCTATCATAGAAAGTCCCATTGACATGCCAATTGGCATTGATAGTTTTTACAATCTTTAAGCAACAGATATTTGAACATAAGTGACAGAAAATATAACGATACTCACAGGTACATATTCTTCATCCTCTACGAAAAGTGACAAATATTACAGCAACTTACTGAGGAGTAGTAGAAGAAAAAGTCTGTTCTTCTTCGTTTGTGTCTGCATGACTGTATTGTGCGGAACTGCCTCCCGGCGGCCAACACTGGCACATGAGAAGGAGCAGCAAACTAAATTGGATTGCGGCATTAAATCATGATGCACGAACTGTTTAATGCTTTACATTCTATTTGTTTATGTTATTACTCTATGTTTTCATAAAGCACAATATTATTTTTCCTTATTCAAAAACAAAAATTCAAAATTGAGTCTTTTAGGGGAAGGCGATAACAGATTAATGGCATTTCTGTTTATTTCAATGGGTGAAGATGATTTCAGATGTATGTTTTGACCTTCAAATGTGGTCACGTAAGGAATTAAACACGTATCTCAAGGCACCACTGTTTTTTCTTTATATCAAATTTGACGGGCAGCCGAGTGCACTAGTAGTTAGCACGTTTGCCTCACAGTCGAGAGGTTCTGGGTTCAAACCGCGAGTTTCCGTGTTCTTCCCATGCTTACGTGGGTTTTCGCTGGATACTCTGGCTTCCTCCCACATCCCAAAAACAGTCACTGAAGACTCGAAATTGTCGATAGTTGTGAATGCGAGTGTGAATGATTGGTTTTCTGTGCTTAGCTGGCAACCAGTCCTGATCCTAATGAGGATAAGCGCTATAGAAAATGGATGGATGATAAGAATCTGCAGGGATTTTTATGTGGTAGGCAGACCCTTATGCGGCTTATGTAATGTAAGTGTACCTGTATCTGTCCTGAAATGAGTAATGTTGCCAAAAGGGCCGTATACATTACAGGTAAAATAGCACTTGGAGAGCAGTGGAGCATCTTTAACCTGCTCGCCACCCATTTGCAAATCCACCTACTCTCCCTTTTTCTAGCTGCCGGTGCTTTCATGGCTCTCTCGGGCCGCACTTGCTGTTCATCTGCATCACAAGTGCAAAGCGAGAGTCCCTCGTGTCAGTCTTGATTTCATGTAATGGGGATGTTATAATCGCCAATTCGGCAAGCAGCAGTCAATTCACTGTGTCGGCTGTCAAATGACTTCTTTAAGAATATTTTAAGACTTGCACCTGGAAATGAAAATAAACGCAGACTTTCCTGTGAAAGTAATCAAGCCTCTGGAATTGTGAATTGTTTGAGATAAAAAAAGCTTCAGGTAGTTCCATTTTAAGACAAAAAAAGGATAACAAGAGAGTAACTGTCTGCGCTTTCCAGTCTTATCGAGGCGCTCATTATGATGGATTTCTTTTGGATTGTGCAATTCCAGCAGTTCCAGAAATGTTCTACTTCCTTTTATTCGGTGACTACCTTCCAGTAACTGTACTTCGACGAGCGCGCCACCACCGCTAATGTGTGACTTATGTCGCCATAGCAACAGCGAGGGACTTGGCTATTGCTTGACACTAATTTTACACGAGCAAATCTCAAATGCTCTTTTCAGTAATCAGAAAAGAAAACCAAAAAATCTGTCAGAGTTGATCATGGTAGTGTGTTCCTATTAAATTGTCTAGCATTCTGCCAGGTGATCATCAACACACGTCATTATGGAAGTCAGAAGTCAGTTTTCTCTTTTCTCCACATTTCTACACTCATGCATGTAAAAGACGAGTTAATGTGTAGTTCAATGTTGTTGTCATGGCAACCGAAAGCATGCGAACAAGTCCACGATGGAAACCACTGAAGAGCTGAGATTTTTATTCTCACAAGCATCAGCGAAAGACCTTGACAGCTTTTTTCGCAGCAGTGGATTATTTATTTTTTTTCCCATTTATTTTTTTATTTTGGGGGAAATATGAAACTGCTCTTAAAGGAAACTGGAGCCGCAATGATGGAGAGAATGTGGCAAAGGTTTCTTGAACGGACGCATCCATGAAACGCACAGCATCGGTGTCAACTGCAACAATCAAGTGAGACACGATGAAGAATGTTTCATAAAAAAAAAGACAAATGATGCTTACTTTTGAAAAGCATAACAAAGCAGAGAGGCATTGTACTGCGTCATACTGAGAGCTGATTTAATGCAGGATTGCGGTTACCTGATTTAGCAACCGAAAATAGTCACATATTCGAATCAGCTCTGAGGATGATGCAGTGCAGTCGTACACCGCCGCAATTACTACCACAAAAGCAAAATAAGTGCAAGCAGCGATGAACGGGCCTTCGCACCCCTTTTTCATGGCCAATGCTGGAAAAGATCATCAATCTTCGACGTCATGCTCCGCTCACATGAGATGGCGTCAGGAAAAATGCTTTTGCAAAATAACGTTGCCCATCTGTCTACCTGAGTGCGATCGGGGGCTCATTTAGGTGAATTCAGTACGAGCCCTGGAATTCGCCCAAAATGGCTGCCGCAAACCAATATGGCCGACTTCCTGTTCAATTTAAATGCATGGGTTCTTGAGACTTTTTCGTGCCTCCTGTCATGATATACACGTCCAGGGTCGACCCTGCTTCTCCCACCAAAAGTCAGCTGGGATAGCCTCCCACTCACCCACCACCCTACTAAGGACAAAAGGTTATATATATATTATATATATATATATATATACACACCATGTAATCAATCCTGTACCAGTACTTATTTGTATAAAGTTCTGTAAGTTACTTGCAATTGGAGCGTTGTGCCACTGCACAGTGTCACAGATGATACCCTCACACTTTGGAGTGGAACATTTGGTGCTCTTTGGGGTAACCATAGTTACCACAACATTGTGAGACCGGATGTCCTTGGTGATGATCAGAGTGCATCTATGATTTCTGTTGTCAAAGCAACCACTCGGTTTTATGAGGTGCATCACTGAGGAGGGAGGGGGACAAGCTTATAAGTCATGAGATGTGCACTTGTGCAACTCCAGAGTTTAACTTTAAAATTTAAGCCTTGCAAATAGCTGGTAAAAATCTTCACTTTAATTGGATTTTTCGTTCACGCTCCCTGGACCAAGTCCCAAGTTTCATATCCTCGTGATTACTTAATCTCTGCCCGTAAATGTAATTTATCTCTGCGTTCTCCTCAGCTAATACAGAGTTTATAAGGGCTGCCCGTCTCGCTGCTGCCGGTTAAGTGCTTTATTGAACAATGAAACCGGTTTTCAAATGGCTGCTGTTATTGCTGGCAATGAGTGTTATTCTTCGTAAAGTTTTGTGCATAGTTGTTCTGCCTAAATTTAAGCATTGTCTTATTGAAATGGTTTGTTTTTTAATTTGTGTTTGGTCTTACTAACATTTGGGGGGGATTAAAAAAGAGACTATATTAACGTGCTTTAATGCAGTGGTCACCAAGAGCCAAATGAGTAGCCAACGGGGCCTGTTCGAAAAATAGGTGACCAGTGGTGGGACATTGTGATTTCCTAGGAATGTTGCAGGAGTGATGATTTGAAAATGTAAACACTTGAAGAGATTAATAGAAATAAAGTGTTGCATATTGATTTTTATGTCTGTTTTCTACCTTGTTAAGTTATTATTTCTAATTATTGGGAGAAATAATGAACACGATCAGTGTCTTAACATAAAGGAATATTAATTTTAAAAACATAATTAAAGGTAATTTGATCAAATTCGTTATTTTAAAAGTGTGTCTAAAACTGGGAGCCCTTCGCATTAATCGGTACCAAAGAAGTACCAATCAGTTTCAAAAAGGTTGGTGACCCCTGCTTTAAGGGGCACATATTATGACTAAATGACTTTTTCCAGGCACACCAGAAGGAGCAGCATTCAACTGATGCAATGTGACTAAAACAAAAACAATTTTTAAAATTAAATTCTGTTTAGTTATGTCATTACTATATGTTTTGACAGTACAATATGATAGAGTACGATTTTCCCTCATTAAAATCCTCATTACAAATTTTTTTTATTGTTTTTGAGGGAGGTCTGGAATGGATTAATGGCATTTCCATTCTTTTCAATGGGAAAAGAGGATTTGAGATACCAACGTTTGGAGTCACGAGCATGGTAACGGGATGAATGAAACTCGTATCTCAAGGCACCGCTGTATTCACTTTGAGCTATCTGCACTACGATCCATGAGTGTGAACACGATCGTGCGTGGCCTACCACTAAATGAATGGATAATATGTTCTCGCTGTGTAATGTGTTTACACACTCATTTTACATGCACATACAGTAGAAGTCAACGTGGCTAGATTATGGACCGTGCATAAGGCAGTTTGCTAATTTTTAACCATGTCTTTCCGCCTTCGTACACACCCCTGGTAGCAAATGATGGTTGCCATAGAAACAAGCGCATAAGCCACAACATGGCTTTTGGAGGACAAATACAGATCAACCGAAGAGAAAGTCTCATTTCTATTTTCAGTCTTTACCTTTCCTTTTATTTTATTTATATATTTATTTTTATAAGTCACTGACGGTGTAGTGGTGCACTCGCCTGACTTTGGTGCGGGCAGCGTGGGATCAGTTCCCACTCAGCGATGGTGTGAATGTGAGTGCGAATGGTTGTCCGTGTCTATATGTGCCCTGCGACTGACTGGCGATCAGTTCAGGGTGTAGTCCGCCTTTCGCCCGAAGTCAGCTGGGATAGGCTCCAGCGCCCCGTGACCCTAACCAGGATAAGCGGTGTTGACAATCGATGGATATTTATTTTTATTTTTTTTTGCATTAAGATAACAAGATAGATTTGCATTATCTGTTATGAGACACAGATCATCCTGATCCAAATCCGTAGTTCCTATGATTGAACTTGTGAATTGTGTGTGTACATAGCAAGTTACAGGTCACAACTAAAATTCTAAAACAGCAAATTGGGGGTTAAAAACAGCCCCCCCCCCCCACTCCCCACCTCTCTCTCAAAAGGAAATGGTATTACTATTGTAATATTCAGTCCATTCACCCCACCCAAAAAAAAAAAAAAAAAAAAAAAACGATGCTCGGCTGCCTCGAAAATGGAAGCGAGAGTGTAAATACAGTAACTCAACAAAACGGTCTCAGCAACAGTGCTTTTCATGGTCAGAAGTAAGTAGAACATTTGTGCAATCCAACCTAGACCCAATAAAGAATGAAGATACTTTTAAACATAGACCTGCCTTGATTTACTAGTTAACCCAATGGGATCCTGTGACTCCAACAATCTGTATGGCAATGACCGACACAGAGCAGCAGTTAGAGTGAACCCAGAGGAGACATAAAAAAAATTTCTTTCACAATTTAAATATTCTTGTCAAAATACCCCAAGGATCAAGAATTATAGGACAATTTACACACAATTTCTTGTCTTGTTGAAATCAGCCAGTTTGCGAGGGTGGCACCTACCTCTTGCAAGTGAGCCACCCCACATACTGATGAACCAATGGCGAGTTTGGATTTCGTTGCCGGAGTCGTCATGGTAACGAAAGCCACTGCATTTAGTTCCCCGAATCTAAACAAGTGACTGCTACGGAGCACTGTAGACAGTGATGGAAGTTAACAGCAGAAGAGCCACTTATCAGAAGCTAATATTGTTAGCTAATGCTAAAACTCTGTGCAGCTCTGCTTACCTTTCGGGCAAACTCAGTGTTGCCAACACACTTAATTATTTGCTATTGTAAATATTGAACAGGTTTAACATTTACCACTGTGAGCCCCGACCGTTTTACGAGCAGATCTGGGAAGAAAAAAATAAATCACTCTTAATACAACACACACCACAGGATAATCGCTCAGAATAATCTTTTAGAGACACACGATAACTCATTGTCATCGCAGGGGACGGAATAAAATTGTCAAATTAGGCCCGATTATTGTTATGTGTGGACCTCGCCTTATGATGGTTGACCCCAACTGTACTCCAAGCAGACCGGGATTTAAAAAAAAACTTTTAACACTCCCCACACCACAGGATAATCGGTCAGCAATATCTTTTACAGACGTCTAATAATGGGAACTTTGCTGACTTTGATGGCAAGGCAGCTTAAATGCTCAAATTAAGCCTGATTATCGCAACACACTTTATGAATGTCAACCCTGAGCATTTTCCGAGCAGAAAAAATCACTTTTTACACAACCCACATAACAGGATAGTTGGCCTGGATACTCTTTTAGAGACATCCAATAATCGGGCCTTTGCTGACTTTGATTGAAAGGGAAGGGAAATGCTCAAATGATGCCAGATTGTGTGTACCCCGCTTTGTGCATCGTCTCTTGTGCCTTCCTAAGGCTTCACAGTCGGCCGGCATATTGATAACAAGATGGATGGCGATTAACAAGTACAGTTAGCGAGCAGTGCGCCCCCGTGACGTCTAAAACGCTTTCATTGCTCTGCACATTTGTCCTTCGGCACACTCCCCATCTGTGAAGACATTCACTCGGAGGCTGTGAGAGAGACACAGCGAGAGCAAGAGAGACGGGAACAAACATAACACTTCTCTCCATCTGTGACCTCTCAGCTCCTCCATCCACTCTGTGAATGCGAGTTCAACAATGGAGGAGTGCGACAGAGCGAGGAAGATTGCCTCGCTATTCAGGTATGTGCCGACGGTAGGCGAGCTCAAGGGTAGCACATTCGATTCAGAGGGGAGGGGGAAAAGTGGCTGAGAGTGCTGCAAAGCAACAGATGCAGCTGTGATGAAAGTTTTTGCTATTCAAAAACTGAAACACAAGTCGTTTCAGTTGCAATTTCACGCCTACAAATATTCTCATCAATACATGTACAGTACTGTAAAGAGATTTTAAACCAGAGATTTTAAATACAGTACATGATACATGCATACAAGAATAGTTGCTGAAAACCTTTCTTGCTTGTTTGAAAAGGTATAGACAGCATTTTTAATTCTCAAATTTTAGGGTTACTGGAATTCCATTTAGGAGTCTGGAAAAATGCCTATGATCTTGACATGTTTAAAATTAAGACCAAACACATTAAATCAGCTTTTTCCAAATGTTCTATTTGCTTAATATAATAACAGGTGCCGAATAGTTTGTGCAAGGTGCATCCACATAGGCCAGCATGATTGCATTATTCCTAACTCAAGGTAGTAAAACTACTAAACAAATATGAAATCTTTTTCAAGAGACTGAACTGGGGAAAAAAACTTGTTTGCTTTGTTTTGAAACGCACAACAAACCACTGCCGTATGGTATTTGCAGCATAGCGCAGTGTTCAAGTGTGTGAGCGTGAAATATTTATAAATCTGTATACTCAAAGACAACAAAATTAATATTTAAAGAGGCTTTACGGCCTCAACCTTTTCAGCTATTACTCATTCTGGGTTGGCCCCTTGTGTGTGTGTGTGTGTGTGTGTGTGTGCGTGCGTGTGCTTGTGCATGCGCGTCTCTAGTGGTTTATGTACAATCGTGCCGATGTCATTGAGGTTAATGTGGCGTGCGTTCATGCTGTGTTCATGTCAAATTAGAGCTGCTGATTTCTAATTGACTAATAATGCGCAACATCCAAGACAAAGAAATCTGATTAATTTGTCACTGAAACTTGATTTTCAAGTAAATGAGACACGCATACATGTTTTCACATTTTAAAACAGTTTGCATGTGTCTTAATAACATGCCTGTGACATCTATCCGTAAAATTTCCCGATCAAGAATTATTGTATACTTTTCACCCTCTTTTTCTAGCCTCGCTGAAATTAGCCTGTTTTAAGAGGGTCCTACTAAGGGGTCAGCAATGAGGATGGTTTTCATTACAATGCCAGAATATAATAATGTAAAACCTTTCACCCTGTTTTGATCGCTGCTTCAATTAGGCTGTGAAACTCAACACAGGAAGTCAGGAGCTGAGATTCAAACTGTGAACCTCAGAATTGTGAGACAAACATCCTAACCACTAGTTCACCATGCTGCCCCAAAATCAATTATTTACAAGAAACATTGCAGTATTTTCACAACCTGCTCATCCCCGAAGACAAACCTCATGATTCTTTTTCAGTAGGCAAAGTATATACTCTCTCTCTCTATATATATTTTTAAAACTATTTGTAGAGATATATTATTCAGAGGGTATAACAAATGCGTGATACACAGATTAAGCAGAAGCATGCAGTTTTTCGCCGTGGTTTCACAAAGACAAAAGCTCCACTTTTGCATCTATACTTTATTTGGATTTTGGATGCTGGGTGGGTATTTTTGTAACACCTTAAACTGTATGTTGACGTCGTGAGGTGCATCACGACGTCATCATCATAACAGTAGTAACGTCATTGGAAGTCCTTGGGTGCCTTCTAGCTCAGATAAAAGGTACTGCTCGAACCTCCTGAACCATGTGTACAGCCCAGGGAAAGTCCCACTGGTTAATATGGGGGCTCTCAAACTTTGCTGAGAAATTTTCCCAAGGACCCCCTCATATTCCTAACGGCAATTAAACACACTGTAATTACCATGTGTACCCCTAAATGCCATTATTTGTCTGTTTTTTTTTGGGGGGGGGGGGGAAGTTGAAATGTTACTTTCACAAATGTATTTATTTTATGAATTTTCTTTTGGGGGGGGGGGTAATTTGATCAGGAAGTCATATTTATCTAAAGAACAAAGATGTATTGTCGGGATGAAATATTCTCTTATGAGAATAAAGTCAGATATTTTTCTAGGATAAAGTCACAATAATACGATATTAAAGTTAAAGTTTAATTGGGGAAGAAAGTCATATTTTAACAAGTGAATTAAAAAAAATGCAACGTTACTATTGTGATACAACGCCTTTAATTCTGGAAAAGATGTTTTTGTTCTCTAAAAAAATAGGACTAGATTCTTGGAGAAAAAATGCAACTATTGTTCTTAAAAACATTATGCCTTTATTCCTGTAATTATGCCTTTATTCCTGTAATATGCCTTTTGTTCTAAAATTATAATATAAAAAAAAAAATCTTTCGAGTATTTCAGATTTATGTCACTATCATTGCAGGGAGGAGTTTATTATTTTATTAGTATGTTTTATTTGGCGCCAGTTCTCATATGTACTGTAGGTATGCAGTTTAAAAAAAAAAAAAAATGATATCACATAATTTATTGCAAATTATTTTGTGGACCCCGAAGCTACAGCTTGCAAACACCTGGGGTCCCGGGATCCCAGTTTGAGAACCCCTGGTAATGCATAAGTGCACTGCTTTCACATGATCCATATTCAGAGAAATTATGAATTACATCCACAAAAGTTGTCCCCTGAGTTAGCATTCGCTTAATGCCGATGTACTTTACATGACTGAATAAGTCTACCCGGAGACTAAAGTTTACATTCATTTGGCCTTGCTTGTATTTCACATCTTCTTTTTAAATTTTTTATTTCAAGCTCTGTTTTGCTTAAGGTCATTTGTTGTAACAAGATGTGGAACTCGCACAGTGTCCCACCAATCATAGGCTGGATTTACTGTATACTGCAGGTCCAAGCGCCCAATTGCAATTTGTGCATATTTATTTCCATGTACATTTCAAGTGATACATACACGTGCAAGTATAACTCCACAAGAGTCAATGCGGAATTAAACAATAATACATTAATAACAGAAAATATTAAGCATATTGTGTTTATTTGCCATGGGCTGACACCCACCCCCATTGCTTCAAATAAAAGAAATCTCATTGTCTGTGCTTTCGCTCTAGATTAGAATCTAAATTTAATTTCAATCAATTGGTCCAAATATTACTGATTCACGACAAATCCTCTATCTTTGTTCATTTATCTATTCCAGTGAGAGCTAGTAACAGACGGAACAATTAAATGTGAGAAAATCTAAAAAAACTAGATGGCAGAGGGTACAATTAACCGGTGTCATTCATACAACAGAATACGACGCTATATTGCCAAAAGTATTCACTCGTATTTGTGAGGAACTCAGTGAATTCTAGCGTGGAACTGTGATAGGATGCTACCTGTAGAACAGGTCCAGTCGTGAAATTTCCTCGCTCCTAAATATTCCACAGTCGACTGTCAGCTGTATTGTAAGAACGGAGAAACATTTGGGAATGGCAGCAACTAAGCCACGAAGTGGTAGGCCACGTAAACTGACGGAGCAGGGTCAGCGGAAGCTGAGGCACAGAATGCGAAGAGGTTGCCAACTTTCTGCTGAGTCAATCGCTACAGGCCACCAAACTTCATGTGGCCTTCAGATTAGCTCAAGAACAGTGCGCAGAGACCTTCATCGAATGAGTTTCCATGGCTGCGCAGCTCCATCCAAGCCATACATCACCGAGTGCAATGCAAAGCGTCGGATGTAGTGGTATAAAGCACGCCTCCACTGGACTCCAGAGCAGTGGAGATCCGTTTTCTGGAGTGACGAATCACGCTTGTCCATCTGGCAATCTGATGGACGAGTCTGGGTTTGGTGGTTGCCAGGAGAACGGTACTTGTCTGACTGCATTGTGCCAAGTGTAATTTTTGGTAGAAGGGGGATTATGGCGTGGGGTTGTTTTTCAGGAGCTGGCCTCAGCCCCTTCGTTCCAGTGCAAGGAACTCAGAATCTTTCAGCATACCAAGAGAATTTGGAAAAGTCCACGCTCCCAACTTTGTGGGACAGCCTTCCCAGAATAGTTCAAGATGTTATAGTTGCAAAGGGTGGAATGATGTTGAACCCTATGGATTAGGAATGGGATGTCACTTAAATTAATGTGTGAGCCAAGGCAGGGGAGCGAATACTTTCGGGAATATAGTTAGTGGAGCTTAACTTAACAGGACCAGATTCCACAATGAGTAAGTAAATTTGTAAGACGCCATCATCATTATTTCAGGTTCTATGTTTTTTTTGTGTGTGCATTTATGCCACACTTGTATTGAACTGTGCCTTTACGCTGAACACACATTGACGGGGCGTATCCGATCTGCAAGTTGATGCTGCGCTTGCTTCGTCGGGGTATAGGCAATCTGTGCATTTACACTGCACTTGTATTTACGGGGCGTATCTGATCAGTGCGTATCCACATTTTTATCCACTTTGTTTATTTACAGTACATTGCCATGACGCATTTCCCAAATGTGCCAGCAAAAAAATTGCAATTGTGTCTCTTGAACCACACAGTGTAAATCCAGCCTTAGTCACGCAGTACATACAGTGTCTCCTAATCCAGACAACACATGATAAATAAAAGAATTTCCAGTAAGTCTCTCTTTGGAATCCTGAAGAGCTGGATCGTGTGTTCTTATCATTTTTAGTGGTCCTCAGCTGCCATCTTGGCCGCTTGTGTCTGACTCCGAGCCCTCGGCCTCATCCGCGGATGCAGTCAGTGAGGGGTACGCCCTGGCTTGGTCTAAATTGACGTAGTTGACCTTCAGGTTAATGTAGTGCTCTCCAGTGAGACAGGACAGGATGTGCTGCACATCTGCGACCAAGCTGAGGAACGTCGGTCTACGTTCAGGCTCCGGGTCCCAACATGCCAGCATGATGGAATAGCTGTGGAATGAACGCGGGAGCCGTGATTGTGCAAACAAGACAAAATCATGATGCTGAGGTCATTGGAAGAGTATCTTACAGAGTATTGGGGCAATACTGTGGCTGAGGTAGCCGACGGCCCCTTAGTAAATAGTGCGTGATGTCATAGGGGTCCACTTGTGGGTATGGACTGGCCCCTCTGGTCACCAGCTCCCACACCAACACGCCATAGGACCACTATACGAGATGTCGCAAAAGAGACCATCCAACTTCATGAGGTGCTTTAAAGCAGAGGCTTTCCAATTTCTGCGAGCGCTCATTGTTTGACCATTTTGAACAAGAATGAGTAATTGCAAAAACCTCTTTAGAACCCCAAAAGTCAGAAAAGAATTGATATATACAATGCTCATGACCGTTCATATTACAGATTAAAATTCTAATTAATTACAATGATTTGCAGTGACATCTACATAAAATATACCGACACGCCGACATAATTCATCATATTTGAAATAGATGTATTTTTTAATCTCTCTCTGACAGTGTCAATCAAAACTGAGCATTACCTTTATGAAGGAGATGCAAGTCTCGTGTTGTGTCTTAAAGTTGTGTCTGGTGAGTGAGCACATGCGCCTTGTCTACTCACCACGTCCGACTTGGTGGTGAACTTCTGTGTCTGCAAGCTTTCGATGGCCATCCACTTGACGGGTAACTTTGCCCTCTGGTGGTCTTGAATACTGTAGTACTCCTTGTCGTAAATATCACGTGCCATCCCGAAGTCTGCCACCTTCACGGTGAAGGTCTCATCAAGCCTTACGAGTGAGCAAAGACACCACTCGGTCAACATACGAGAAGTTATAAACTGTTGTGAATTTTACTGAGTGAAGTAAGTATTTGACTCCCAACAACTTTGCCTGCATCCTGGCTCCCACAGATTGTCGGGTCCCCATGTGCTACACAACTGTGCGCAATCAACCAATGACAAATGCTCCTGAGCTCAACTCGTCTTGCGTATAAATCAAGCCATTTCTTCCGTTCAAATCACTACACCACCATAGGAAAGGCTGTCAAAAGATGTAAGGAACAAGGACAAGAACACCGACGCAAGGTTGGGGTGGCTTACAAAACCAAGAGCAAAAGGCTTGGTGAGAAGGTGACGACTATTGGCAGCAAAGTGGAAGACGCACAAAATGAGCATCAATTGCCGTCGGTGCTGGAGAAGCCTAGTCGGTCTCCAGACCTGAACCCAATAAAAAACCTGTGGAAGAAACTGAAGCTTGGAGTTTCCAATAGCAGCAAAGAAACTATTTAACGATTAACGATTTAGAGGTCAAAATCTTTCTAGGCTAACAAGGGTTTCTCCACCTTTTGGGATCAAATACTTATTTTACCCAATAAAATTGACACATTTTACAACTCTCACACTCTGTTTTTACACATTTTTGACTGTAATCGGACAACTGTAAACATTTGAGACCGTTAATTACTTTGTAAGTGAGCAAACTAAGAAAATTTATATTTTCCCCAATGTATGTGTGTTATTTGTTTCACACTCACATGCAGTTGCGTGCAGCCAGGTCTCTATGCACAAATTTCTTCTGTGCTAAATACTGCATCCCCTTGGCAACTTGCAGTCCAAATCCGATGAGGTCTTTTACTGTTGGATTCTGTCTAGGACAAACGTAAACATTAAACAAAGCAGACTCATCCAATGATTAAAAAATAACACACATCCGCACAGGTTTGCAGAGCGAACATTGACAGTCAAATGTACCAGGAGGTTCGATTGTGAAACGTTACCCTCTCCGGCGAGCGGATAAAATGCCGCACGTCGCCGTGCTTCATGTAAGGCAGCACCACCAGGGGCAGCCCTTCTTTGGGCAGCATGATGCCAAGCAGAGACAGAATGTTGGGATGGTGGAAGCCCTTCATAATGATTCCCTCTCTGAGAAACTGGTCCACTTCCTTTAAATCTGTGATCCCTGTTGGCACATTATGGCCTGCATCAAGAAAAACAAAAAGCTCAAAGACATGATGATAAAACACTGTTTACATACGATTCAATGATTTAACAGCACAGTGGATCTCTTGCTTATTGCTGTCCTTTAGATATCCATGATACACAGTCCCAAAGTGACCTACATGAGAGACAAAAAATGACATGAAATAGGAATAACTGTTTACTTTGATGACTTTCCAGAGCCCCAAAAGCATTCATTACCTTTGCCAATGCTCTGACTATCTTCAATTCTGAGCATCTCAGCAGGGATGAGGACATCTTTGACCTCGTCGAGCAGGTCCGAGCTGAGGCTGATCATTGAGACGCTGTTCCGCTGAATCAGCGGAACGGCGAGGTGGTCGTAGCTGGCACCATACAGCAGACCTTGAAAGGCCATTCCTCCCGAAGCGGACATTTGGCTGGAATCTACTAGAACAAGCACAGACAGACGGACTGCAGACAGGTGTCAGGAGGAAGTTGAAACCGTCATCCTTTTGTATTGCACTGCACCCCAGGACCTTCAGACGTGACTACACCATGTGAGCATGTGGTTCTTCTCATCCATCCATCTCTTTTCTACACCTATGGACAATTTAGAGTCTTCAAATAACCTGACATGCTTGGAGGAGGCCGGATATACCCGTGCAAGCACGTGGAGCATATACAAACTCCAGACAGGAAGGCCGGAGCCAAGATTCTAACCCTTAACCTAAGAGCTTTTGGCAGTCATGCCAACCACTCGGTGCTTCTCATCAGTGTGTGCCAGCGTCTCACCCTGCCTATAGTCGCCCGTCGGCGACATTTCAGCATGGCTGGCCATACGGTTCATCGACAGCCTGGTGTTTAAACGACTCTCGATGATGGCTGAAAGCACAAACGTGATAAGTAGCAGTGAAACGCTGAAACCAGAAACTGTGACAACTGCTTACCAAATGCTCACGCCTCACCTCGCTTCTTCCTCCTCAAATGAATCATCACAACTAGGGCGATTCCGGCGCCCGCCACCGAGGCGAAGATGACACCCAGCACAATGGCCGCGATGACCGAGTCGTGATTGTCGTCCTCATAGAGGACAATGCCCACATCGTGAGGTTCGCCATTCACAGAGACCTTTAGTGGTAGATGGTAGTCATCAGTCATCAGCCAGACTATCATGTACGCCTGAACATCTAATGACATTTTAAGGGAAATTTGCTTTATAATTGCTTTAAATACAAATACAAGTACTTTGGAGTGCGCACAACCTAGTATTTTTTGTAAGATGCCAATTTCTGAGAATGTTTCTTTGAGTAAGCCAATTTGAATTTCCCATTTGACGTAATAACCCACCCCACGCAAAACCTGGCTGAGCACCGCTTCTAGTTCGCTGTGTGGGCCGATCATCTTTTACTTTCAAGCGAGGCATCCGTGTTGTTAATGCCAAAACACGATTGGCGATTAGTCAACTTCAATCCATCATTGCGGAGTGTAAAGTCAACGCGTCGACTAATCGTCCATTCAACCCCTCGTGTCTGCTGCATATGCCACATGCACAAATCCTCACACTAAGTGTAATTTAGCAGCTTTGTGGTGAAGTTCTGCTTCTACTCATGAAAATACAAGCCATGCTTTATGCTTTATGGGGTTCACAGTCGCTTTTTTAGACTCGGGACTCAACAAGTAGCACCACCCCTAGTAATGTTGGTAATGAAATCCATACTCTGCGTAGATCTTGCATTAGAAGGGAGGGTGGTCATTTGTGGAGTGGCTCATTTGCATTAGACAGGACTGCCCCTTCAAATCACACTAATTTTAGCCAGGTGAGAAAAAAACAAAGGAAAGAGATTTTCACAAAGTATATCCCAGACATGTTATTCAGACACCTGGGAACTGTTTTGAACTGTGGAAAAAAAATGAATATTCGGTAACCATTAAAAATTATTCCATTTCAAAATTACATCCATTTTAGTTGACACTATAAGAGAAGTAATAATGGGAACATTAAGGTTTTTACTGAGCTTCCGTCATGCCAAGCATTCTCATATTTTCCCCCTCTCATGGAGCTAAATATTAACTGGATTACCCAATGGATGCTGTGGATGGTAAATCTATTTACTAGTAAATGTCTGTGGTTTGATAGCTTCACTATCTCACCCTGACAGGCAATCCTTCGCTGGGGATCACTTGGCTCTTCGGAATCCTGCAGGTCAGCTCATTCAAGAGAACTTGGGCGTTACAGTCCATGCCCCCAATTGTCATGATTATCTTCATGCATAAGTTCACTCTGTTCAGTTTGTGATGCTGTTTTAAACAGGATATTTACAGGTCATTATGCACATCATGCATTGCCGTGGTGTGACGTAACTCTGTGTAAACATACGTGCAGCGAAACTTCAGTCTCTCCCGGTTTAAGGAGCAACATGTTGTCTTCACTTTCAAACGGGATGACTTTGGCGTCTGGGTGGTAGTCAAAACGTCTGTGCCACACGTCCAAGCCGTCCATGTGAATGAAAAGCTGCCCAGTGTTTGACCTGTCTTCTGACATGTCAAATGGAAACACGGGGGCCTGGCACGTCATTTGGGTAGCGTTCCTAGTGCCGTTACATTCCTGAGACGAAACGATCACATTTGGCAAGGGCCACAATGAAACCAAAAATGTTCTAGGCAACCACAGTGTATCCACATGAAACTCTTATCTGGAATTGCTCATGCATTCCGAGTGTAGTTGCCAACAGATATTTCAATTCAGGTACTGCTTATTAACTCATGGTGGACTAGTGGTCAAACGTGTGTATCCTGGTGATTTTTAGAGGTCCCAAACATGACCCCCCCCCCCCCCCAAAAAAAAAACCCCACTTGGTACCACCCTTTGGCAAGTTAGGAAAAAGTATCCCCCCGACATGAAATTCGGTGGCAGCATCTACCATGGCTGGACGCACAAAAACGTTTCAAGGACTAATGCCCGAATTTGAATAGGAGGTGGTCTAATTTGGTTTGAACTCCAGAGCTCAAACATTGATGAACTCTTACTAGGGAATTCACTCATATTTTGGCCAACTGGAATCAGGTATTCAAGACAGATGGGAGGTGCCAAATTGCCAAGCTTTTATGCCAATATCATCTAATGTGGATGGAACATGATGTCAGAGTTTTCTGATCATTTTCATGATTCACCATGAAACAATGGGTGCAAGGGCCCATTCATCACTGTTTGCAGCTTTATTTTTTTCCAATTCGCGAAAACCTAAAATGATTAAACATATTGCATATCACATTGATCAACGAACATTTTTGGTCTATAACAGGAGGGTTAAACCTACCTGTTCTCGGGGGCTCCATGGGGTGATATTGGACATGTACTGGAGCACAGTTTTGTGTGCAGAGTCAAGATTCTGACCCATGATCACCAACTTGGAGCCACTGAGTGACAGCATAAACAAGCAAATGAGCAACAGCTTGATTTACCTGCAATAGATACTGTGTTGTATCACTTTTGATCAGTTCATTCCGTCGTACCTGCCGAAACTGCAGTCAGGATACACAGAGGTTATAACAGGGTTTTTCTTATAGATGAATGTCTTAGTGGTGGTGACTTCGAAGTTGTCGATGACGACTTTGATGGGAACACTCCCAACGTTTGTCGCAGCCGCGGTGAGGCACACAATTGAAGACCAATTCCCACTTCCTTCCAGAGAAACACTGGACACAATCATCAAATGTGGTGTGTATAAAGAGGTTGTGCACTCATACTTATAATTGGGCCAAATTTGAGCATTTTCACCCCCTTCCGATTAAAGTCATCCAAGGCCTGATTATCGGATGTCTCTGGAAAATTATCCCGAGAGCTATCCTGTTGTCTGGGGTCTGTTAAAATGTTTTTTCCTCCCAAATCTGTTTCCTATTTGGCTATCTTTCTGTGGCTTGGCACAACTGACAACACAAATCATGATTTCCCATTGTAAATACTGAACAGGTTTAACATTTACAACTGTTGACACAGACTGTTTTCCCAGAAGATCTTTGAGGGGAAATCACATCTGACACACCACAGGATAATCGCTCAGGATAATCTTTCAGAGACATCCAATCATTGGGTCTTTGCTACTTTGATCCCCGGGAGCCAAAATGCTTGAATTTTGCCTGATTGTTGCTATGTGTAAACCATGCTTAAATTAATGAAGGGGCCAGTGAGTAACGACTGCATTCAGACAGCACAAAACTCTTTCATCTATAATTCCAAAATGTATGATGGTTTAACTTTACTACTATGGTGTCGCTTACCTTTCAATGTGACACTTTTTTTCTGCTATGAAGGCTTCTCTCTGCATCCCAGAATCAAGGTTGTGGCCCGTCAGTGTGACCAGCGTACCGCCATAAACAGGGCCATGCTCAGGTCTAATTTGTATTATGTCGGGCTCCTGATTAGACACATGATAATTTCTTGTATCACGATGACAGGGCTTCTATTGTATAACCTTTAATCATCTCACCACAATAGAGAAGCCAGACACCCGAGCTGTGCCTTCGATGGTGTACTCGGCCCTCGTGTTCCCCTCGTGCACGTCCAGTGTGATTGTCAGATTGTGGTTTGACACTTTCTTCTTCAGCTTGCATACCAGCCTGCATCAAGACAAATGTAGCATGACCTTATTAAGCCGCGAGGGAGAATTCAGCCTAGGTAGACCTCTGGGGCTTCAATATGGGAGCCATGATTGCCTCCACCAGGATAAATTGGTTGCTACCATTCAGCAAGAAGGATAACCCACAATGGTCGCTGAAATAACTTGAAATGGATGAAACTGGAGTTAGTCAAAGGGCAAACTGATAAACCACAATTCTCTGAGAATGTCCTTTGGACAGATGAGCTTTTTGTCTTGTCACATCAACTTAATGCTTACAAGTTTATGTTCTGGGGCTGCTTTGCTACATCCGGCACAGGCTGTCTTGATTCTGCACTGAGTCCAATAAAATCTCAAGACTATTAAGTCATTCTAGAGCAAAATGTGCTGCCTGTGTCAGAAAGCTTGGTCTGGGATTATTTTCTGCAAGAGTGGGTGGTCTTTGTGTTGTAGTGTGTTTTTTTTGCATGTATGCTACTCACACTTGGCTTCTACTTTTGTCAGGGAGGACTGTACACAATGTCCCTGAGCCCACAGTGACAGTGTGGGTGACACCGTTGATGATGGGGCGTCTCAGAGGAGCTTGAAACTCTCTGCCGCAAAGTGTCAGCTCGGTTTCCCCACCAGCTGGTGCTGTCTTGGGGTAAAACTGAAAGGGGAAAAAAAAAAAACCCAATCAAATCCAATTAGCGTTCCCGTAAGTGTCGTCAACTCTCTCATTGGTTTGAGCTGGATGCAGAGCTACCTCTGTTATGACTGGCGCACAAGAATGTTTATTCCACAGCGAGGCGCACTCATCTTGCCTCGAGCAGATTCCTGAGCACCAGCCGCAGTTCATGAAGCGCGGAGCCGTCAAACACATAGAGCACGTCACAAAATGTGTACAGCCCGGTCCTATGGTCGGCACCTTAAACAACTGGATCCGAGACAGAGGAAGACAAGTGTGAAGAGAAGCTACAAACAGCATTCATGATGGTTGGTGCAAAAATATGACCTGATTTCTAGCCACAAAAAGAAGCAAGTCATCATTGTACACAGTTGCTGTCCTTGATATTGGCATGTCCCCGAGAGAGTAGTTGGCAAAAATGAAGGGTGTGTCCAATGTAAGAATGACCTAAAACCACAAGGTAGCAGTAGTGAAACAAGTAGCGCAATACGGCAAATGCAGTCACCGTCACAATTTAAGTTAGCTACCTGTAGAATTCTTCCGTCCGAAGTCCCGAAGTGGCCCAGGGTTTGTCTCCCATTAATGGTAACCAGGATGGACGTGAAGAGGACATCCCTCATTTGCCGGTTGAAGAGGTCTATTCTGTAGTACGGTTTTGACACCAGCGTGGGTTTGTCAGTGCAATTGTCGTTCCCTGACTGTGACAAACAGAAATTGTATTTGGTATATTGTAGATTGTATGTTGGACTTTCTATTTGGTATACTCATAACTGCGTGATCTAGTGTCTTTGGTTGTGACTCCAGCCATCTTTTCATATACCACTTATCTGGTGCGGTGTCGTGGTGAGCCTTTCCTAGCTGACTTTGGGTGAGAGGTGGTCTAAATCCTGGGCTGCTTACATACTGACATATATCTATTCACCTAGGTGCAATTTTTCAATTAACCTGACTAAGATACAGTTGCATCCCATTACATTACAGTACCATGGTAAAGTTTATTTCAGTAAGTCAATTCATAAAGTGAAACAGATTACCAGATACCAAACTAATAATACATATCATGACAGGTAATTCTTACTATTACATGCGACCAAGGACATGTAAAAACATGCAGAAACATGTACTATAAGTGGAGGCTTATAGCAAAACGTGCAAAAACGTGCCGGAATCAAGAACGCGCAAAAAACGTGCAAGAAAACGTTCCCGCTCCAGAAAGCTCCCCGAAAACCGATGCACAAAGTCTGAGCTTTAAGTATATAGATGGAGACTTATTGCAAAACGTGCAGGAACGTGCTAAATGTGCAAAAACGTGCCAGAACGTGCAAAAACGTTTTTGCTCTAGGAGGTTCTTTTAAAACGGACACAAAAACTTTGAGCTTTAAGTATATAGATGTTGCCTAATGTGTTTGAAGCTATTATAATCACAGGTCCTTCTAAAGTTGAGTCAGCATTGCTACCCCGAATACCATTTTATAATGATTTATCAGTTCAATTCGGAAGGCTTCAGTTTTCAATATCAATTTCTTTTGCAATGAGTATCAACAAGTCATAAGGTCAGTCTCTGAAAGTTGCTGGATTGGATTTGCGTTCTCCATGTTTTTGTCATGGTCAGTTTTATGTTGGTTGCTCAAGGGTTGGGGGGTCTAATGATTTGTGTATGCTGGCAGAGAATAAGATGACAACAAATATTCTCTATCCTGAAGCATTGCAATAAAACCTTGAACTGTTTGATGTGCACAGTATTATTGCACGTGAACTACTCATGAGGTTTGGAGTATTGGGCTTTCCCTCTGGGCGCCTTAACCTGCTAGTATTTCTATATTTCGAATATTTTTTATTGGTTCTTGTGTATTATTCTGTATATATTTCTTGAGGTGGTGAATTGTTACCTGTAAGCTATAATCATCAAACCTATTTAAAAAAATACAATCATGATATATTTTACTCTGAATCTATGCGATATATGAGAAAGTGAAAACCTTTCTGAACTGAACTGCTGAAAAAAACAAGTTTTCCATGAAGTTCAAATTTATTGAGATGCACCTGTTACATGTTTTTGGACACTGGAAGAAGCTGGAGAGAACCGACTCAAGCACCTGGAAAACATGCAAACTGAGTCGAGATAAGAACCCAGAACCTTAATGCTGGGAGGGACCAGTTTTAGACACAGTGCTTGTTTAGACTAAAGTTACTGTTATTATTGTTATTATTTTTGTTCTCTTCACAGATTCAGCTTGCATCGCAACCTAATTAGAGTAAATTTCTTGCTAATCTGTCGCTGCCTGTTGCTGGAACATAGGGTCCACCTCCCACAACCACTGTAGTACTATCACGCATTTACTTTTGTTCGTATGTTTGACCCGGTCTGCATAAACATTCACACGCACTTGTGTATACATTAAAAGGGGAAGTTCTCCACCTTGTCTGCAGTCAAAAGTAACTAGTGCGCCATTAAAAACTGGAAGGACAGACTCCATATGTTGACTGAGTGCCTCAGAGCAACTTAAAGGGGACCTTTGAAGCGCTCTCACATAAACATTAAATAAGAGGCATGCCAATTCATTGATAGGAATGACTGTTAGAAACACGGAAAAACATTCCACTTTGAAGCTGTCTAAACATGTTCTAACATGCGACTCTTTTGGTCATCTGAGGGTGCACTCCACTGTGACATTTTTGAGCGAATTAAGGCAAACTATTTGAAACTCTTGGTTTGAACACCACGTATCCCAGAATATTTTCCACCGTCCTCGAATTTCCTGTTCGAGATCAGTCCTACCCCCCCTTGAAATTCCCCCTTTTTATCAGCAGGATTTATTACGCATTTGTTGGCAGGCATTCCTGTCCGTGTCCACACGGCTCCTCGAAGGACACGGTTTGAACTCCATAAAAAAAGGAAAGACCACACCTTTAAGCAAAACCTTTGCGTGGAACTCCTGAGATAAAGATGCAGAGTTGACTGCTTAACTCTGTAAAAATGTATCACAAAAATGTTTATATCTGGCGTCTGTCTTGGCAACTGTTGAGGAAAACCAGAGCATGGTAACGTGCACGACTGACTCATGCACCCCTCCCAGACCCAGGCTTGTCATTTGCCTTCTGCTTTTTCACACACCTTCATTCATTTCTCTTCTCAAGCTTTACTGCATGTAATATTTGCTCACTGGCCACGACTTTGCACTCCAATAATGTCCAGCACTATAAAAATAATAAGCGTGCTGCTAAAGAGAACATATTACAGAAGATTGACTTTTTAATTGATTGTATACATATCTCTGGAGTGCCTGCCCACCTGTTGAGTGTGAAATTACACAACAAAGTAAATCTGTTGTCCGATGCCTACTTCTAAAACTGTGCATGTGAGTGAGTCATTCTGAGTTTTACTGGATTGTGAAAAAACAGTGTAACTAATACATAGTACATTATAGTGTATCGCCCCCACACCGAGTTTCACATCCACAGGGGTGGGTGAAGATTTTCAAGTGACACGTGGACTTGACTGAAACACTATCATGTCAAATCTAAAAGATAGGCAGAGTTGCAGAGTTTACTCGAATCTTCTCAAACCCCAAATTCTTCAGCTCTTCGAAGCTGGACTGACTGGTCACGTCTCACCTGTGAACATGTTGATCTGCATATATATAGTTCCATTTTAATATTAGTACGGAGGCCTACCTCGCAGTCTGGAATGGAATCTCAAATGGAACGTCTCCGTGTGGCGTTTGCATATTCTCCCCGTGCTTATAGGGAGAACGCGCAAACTCCACACAGGAAGGCCGGAGCCGAGATTTGAACCCCGAAACTCAGAACGGTGAGGCAGATGTCATAACCTCCAGTGCTGCCCTACTGTAAACATTAAAATGGAAAATCTGGCACGACTAAGACTGGATTTAAACTGCATAGTTCAAGGGACACAATTCATATTTCTTTGCTCTGAAATGCCAGGATTAGTGTATGTATTCTGGCCGTGTGAGGAGAAGGCCATATTTCCTAACAGGACGTTTTTGATGCGACTCTTGTATTTGATCTAGAATGTGAACGTATACCAATTGTGGTGGTCATGGTTACTTCACTTTTGGTCAAGAAATGGGGACTTCATATCTCGGACTTTGTACCACAGAGTTACTCACCTCATGTGGGCAGTTCTCGCATGTCTGAAAGTGACACAATCCTCTGGATAATTGTTCCTGTCCGGACCTGCAGCAGTCTTCGACGCCTTTGTCAATCTTGCTGTTGACGTCGCTCAAGGAGAAGGCGCACAGGGCCGAGTTCTTTTGGGGTTCTCCCGCCACGCTCACCTGCTCAAACACACCGTAGAGGACTTCCTCGGTCTCGTCCACCCTCAGCTCAGTAGCCAGATCCTTTCCCACACGGCCGAAGTAAGCCGCAATGAGTCCGTTGTACACAATGTCCCTGAAGGGCTCCCTTCGCCGCCTCTTGGGCTCGTACCTGCACTCCAGCACCAGCTCCCGGTATGTCCACACCTCGTGAGTCCCCACGGGCAGCCGCCCTAAACGGGTCTGAAATGCTGAATCGTCCTTGGAGGGGTTCTCCCTCTGCAGGGAGAGGAAATAGACAAAGTCGCGGGTGGAGAAGCTGTAGATGTAATCGACGCTGTACGAGTCCCTCAGGTGGGGCAGCACCGTAAGGCCCTCCATCACCATTTGGAATCCGTCTTCGGTCGAGAGCGGCCTCACCACGGAAACCGACCTGCGGGGGAACTTCTGTACTACTTTGTCATTAACAGAGGCCGCCACGAAGAAGTAGGACGTGGCCGCCTGTTCCACAATGGTGACCTTGGTGCCCAGCGGACTGGCCAGACAGTCCGGGCAGTACGAGGGGGAGTTTTGCTTTTCTTTGTACAAACACAGAGGCTCTGGCGGCATGGCCTCGATGTCGATGAAGAAACAGATGCCGTGTTGCGTACTGCCACATACGTACAGGTAGGGCAGGAAAGCCAGCGCCGCATCCAAGATCAGCACCACATTGTCCGTATCCACCGGATCGCTGGGATCTACTTCAATGTTGCACAGGTGGCAGGTTTTACATTCCGGACTCCCCACCGGCCCTGTTTTCACCTCCCATAATTTGCTCAGCTCGTCGTCCAGCGCCTCCACTATGTTCCGCGAGCCGACGTATACCTCTGGAGTGAGCGGGTTGGCCGCCACGTTCTGTATGGGGTGCACCGTTTGGAAATGGGGCAGCTGGTATTTGACCGAGAAGTCGACCTGACTGCGGAGACCCGGAGGACACGTGCGCTGTCCTGGGGAAACGTCGGCCCGTATCCACGTGCATAGCGTCAGGAAGGCGGCCGCCCACGCCTGCATGTCTAAGGCACGGGCCCTCGTGGTCGGTGGGCTACCCGGAAGACGCCCCTTTGGACTTTGATGCCATTCTGAAGGAGCACTGGATCTCTGCAGGAAGGACATGTTGACATTTTACAGGCAACACATTCCCTCTTTTGATACTGAAAAACATCCATCCATAGAAGATATACCGTACCTGTATACCACTTGTCAACAACAAACCATCCACAACATGCCAAACTCCATCGCAGTTTCTATTTTTACCCGCTGTGTAGATAACTAAGGCAAACAAAATCCTACAGATTTTTTTAAAAATAGCAGCAGCGGTGGCTCTCAATTTGAAGTAATAAGTAATTTCTATTTACCTCAAACGTTGCTTAAATTGGGCGTGGTAGTATTACATTTGGTGACGCTGCAGTATTTGCTTTAGTTATTCACATGCAATTTGGGCGACTACGCATGCAAGTTGTGTTCCTTTAGTGTAAATATAGCCATATGTGACACTTGAAATGTACATGGAAACAGAAAATCCAAGAATTGGCCACTTCAACCCCTCAGTTGGAAATCCAACCTAACTGAGGAAAATGGATAAACTATCAGTTATTTTTATTATTCTGGAAGTGACTGGAAATACACTGATGCGTGGTAGCGAAGGCAGCCTGAAAAAGAGTGGGGCTAAATTATTTGGGGGCAAGCCATGACTTGCTTTGACAATGTGATTAGCAGCCATGGAAACTCAAGTCACAATCATAAATAAACGAAGTCCAAAAGCTGAATTTCATGAGTATTAACATGGAAAATGCTAACAAGTTGCAGCAATAAGCAACACACTTGGCCTTGACTATGCCACATTGGTATACTTTTTACAAGTGAAACTACAATTTAAGTCCCCCTAACATTTTGTGCGCCTACTTACGACAAATGTTTGTCTAAGTTTAATATTAAGTTTAAAAATGAAATGTTGAGGCTCACCTGAGAGGATGACTGGAATTTTGTGTAGTTTGAGCAGAGTTCAAGCTGCCACACAACTCCAGGCTCGCCAAGCAGGCTGCAGTGAGAGCAAGACAAACGGGATGTTTACTTTCTTCACCTTCAAAATAAAAGCACATGACACGAAACATAAGACTTTGTATCAAACATCTAGTAAATCGGTAGTTAATGGCTAAAGTTCAATGTCGTAGAAATAGAGAATAAAATTTTTGTTGTATTTGAACAGAAAATAACAAATAAATGCATTAATTAAATTCTTGTTAAATATAAAAACTAAAAATGTATTCATTTGAAGCGCTACTTTTTTTTAAAAAAATAATGTAAAAACATAATATTCATAAATAAATGATCGACCAATTATAATTAGAAAAAAAAAACATTTGACAACAATAACATAATTTAAAATATAATTTTAAAAAATATTTTTGTGTAAATGTTTGTTTCATAAAATAAATGTAGTTAGGCCAGAATCATTTTAAAATGCTCTGAATTAAATTATTAAAATATCATCAAAACTAAAAATACAGTAAATGTAATTGAGCCCCTATTAACCTTTCAAAAATGGTGTAAAACTATATCAATAATTAAGTTATCGATAAAATGTACAGTAAGTACAAACAATAAACTTTAACCACAATAAAATAATTGACAAAATTATATTCAAAATCATTAACATTTTATAAAATCTATGTATTAAGCCAAAATAAATTTGAACAAGTTATTAATTAAATTATTGTGTGAATATGATGAAAACAAAAAATGTATATGGACCACAAATAAGGTAAAATATTTACAATTAAATGATTATACATATAGTATGAGAAAATCTGAAATTTAAAACTTTAAATGTAATTCAAATATAATTTTAAAGTGTTCTTACAATTTTAAAAAATGTATTTCACCCAAAATCACTTTAACAAGTATTAATTAAATTCTTTAAAAACATTGACTGTAAAATGAAATGCATTTATTATAACCAGAACACAAATATTTTGCAAGCTGCTTCAAAAACTATTTTTTTTTATTAGGAATCGACTGTTAAAATATTATAAAAGTAAAAAGAAATATATTTACTTGAACGACAATGCAATAAAGTTAAAAACTTGTTAAACCTTTATTAAAAACAATACCAAACTACATGGTAAATATTTTTTTGCGGATTGCATTATTGATGAAGTATTATTAAACATGCAAAAGAACATCTAATTTGCCATTTACAAATATTGTAAAACATTATTATGAATTAAATCCTTTTTAAAATATTAACAGTTTTTAGACCACCCTTAATTTTTTTTTATGTGGGTAGGTAGGTGACCTAGACCGATTAAAGAGGGTCAAAAACATTGATGTTTATTATGAGGCTTGGGAAATGTTTTGAGTTTTATTATGAAAGGTGCTGACCAGAAACACTTACTCCAGTCTTCATTGCGAGCTTGTGCCCGTGTGTGCGTGTGTGTGTGTGTGTGTGTGTGTGTGTTGGCCGCACCCGCTGTAGAAATAAAACACAATTGCGCAACCTGAAAACCACCAGACATCCTCACGGTTTCGTCATTTGTGTCATGTTGATGTCACGTGTCCTGTCAGATTTGTTCTGTATTCAGTACATTTGGTATGATTGAGACTTTTCAAACAGTCTTTTCTCTGTGTGCTTGTTTTTCCCAAAATGGATTTGTGCGAGATGAGTAATGATCGCTTTCACTTTTAGTCTGGAAAGTATGACAAGAATGTCTTCCGCCTGTAGAAGCCAACAGGAATCCACATTAACAAATACATGTGGGCTTTGGCTATTAGAGGGGGCGTATGATGAGAAATAGACTTGACAAATTCACTCCTCCGTGTTTATCTATACGACACTCATTGGCGAGAGACCCCGCCCCGTCTTCGCTTTCTGCTCACCACGCATACCGCCACCCGCACTCTCCATTGCAGCACTTTTGTGAACCTTTTCGCTCACAAAGCCCGCACTACTTGTCGTGGTTTAAAAGGTTAGTGAGGAGGGATGATGTCCATGGTCGCTGCACCTGTTTTAAGCCTGTTATGAACCTTTTATTAACCATGTGATATGATGGAATTCAATGTATTACTGTATGTCTAACTATATGATGTGAATGTGTAACTATCAAAGTGCAGAGTTGATGTATTTCTATTTGCTTTTATTTTGCTTTTATTCAGCCAGGTTGGCATTGCAAGTATTTTATCTCGATTGCCTTACCTGGATAAATACTGTACATACAGTACATGCATACGTACATAAAAACACATAATACTGTATATCCACACATGACTTGTCAGGTGCTAGGGTGAAGATCTGACATTTTCAAATGAATGCTGAACGACAGGAAGAGCCTAAGCTAAAAAGAGCTCCAGTGTGAGCACAAATGAGCATTAGCATCTGATAAACGGCACATACTCGAATGTTCGGCGAAGTTAATGACTCGAAGGCAGTTGGAGAATTTGTTTTGGGCGCTGCATGCTCCACTAGCATGGATCTGCTGCACTCATTGACAAATGTAGTCACTTTTTCTCTTCAGGCTCTGGGCTTTTCGATAACTAGTAGCCGCTCACCTAGTCGCAACGCCCTAGCTGCGTGCCCGGTCATCATGGTAACGAAAGCCAAACGCTGCATTGGGTTCACAGGGAGCTCCACCGCTAGCCGCCATAGTAATGAAAGTGGGAGTGGAGTACTATTCATGTTTGCCGATGTGCCCACTTCATGCACCACATGCGCAGATCCCCAAAACGAATTGAGGAAGTGTAACTCGGCGGCTTGGTGATGAATGGCTGCCTCCATGAGGAAAACACAAATGATGCGTTTACTGCCTCCTTTAACTGTCTTTTCAATTCTCCTTTAAGGGCACCATGATGAATCATGCCAAAGCAGGCATTTCCTCATATTTAAAAGGGTCAAACATTAACTCAACGAATCCAAAGTGCACCTGTGAGGCTGAAAAAAAAAAAAAAAAAGCCTAGAAACAACTGTGTTAAAAGTCACTGCATCCACTTCAAGTTGTTAGTACTTTCTACAAGCTGGAATGTTTGTTTTTATTGTCATTGTTGTTGTTTGCTGTTTAAGGATTCATCCGGGGCCCCTGGCGTGCTGATGAAATGCAAAAACACAATTGTCAAAGCTAAAATCAAGAGTTCTTACTAATAATGTGTGTGTGTGTGACGATAATGGCTGGATGGCTGATGTGCTGCGTCATGCGAGCGGGTGTAAGGTCACCGGCAGATGGCGCAAGCAACTCGTGCCGCGTGTTTCATTAAGAACGAAAACCTCAAACACCGAAGAAGTTGCTGAAATGTTGCAATACAAAATCGGAGCACGAGAGGGCAGTATTTCAGCACACATCACATTGTACATGCTTAAACGAAAGCAGGGATAATGTATAATCATAGTGTGCGTACGTGCATTGCGTAATGTCTTTGATTGTAGTCACATGTAATTTTCTCATCAATAGGTTGCACTCGTTAGATTTCCGCTCATTGAGTGCATTTTTCTTTTTTTCCCTTTTTTTTTGATGCTGCCACTAGAAATAGAAGACAAATTAATGTAAAACATTGCAAATACCAATAAATACATAATAAATAAATAAATCATAATCACAATAAAAACAGTAAAACATGATCCCAAAATATAACTAGTCATTAAATATGTTTAAATTATAATCACTACTACACTATAAAATACATTTAAAATAATTAGTCAAATTGAATTGTTGTACATTATTATAAAAATTTGAATGAATGTATTCATTTTAACTAATTTTTAGTTATTGTTAACAACAATATTTTGGAAAATTATTTAAAAAATGTGTTATTAAATACGTTTGTGTGACAATACTGTTATAAAATGTAGTGATTTGAACCACAATAAAAAGTATCAAATATGTAATTTTTTTTTATGAATAATATTAATAATAAATGTGTTTTGACAAATGTCTCAGTTCATATAGAACCATGTTATGGCCTCTTTTTATCATTTTGCCTCTGTGTATCCTCACCTAAGCTCCTTACATCTCCAAAGGGGGAACGTGGAGCAGAAGAGGGCACTGCAGAAGGTTTTTAACCATGTGACTCACAGCCTCGCTCTTGTCTTTCACTCTTATCACCTTCGCCGCAGCTTCGTCAAGGCCTTAAATCCTCTTAGTCGTTGAGCAGCGGTGTTAGAAGGTGTGTGTTTTCACTCGGAAGTAGCGCGCCACAATCCTCCAGGCTGCTGCTTCTTCTTCTTGCCCCCTGTGGAGATGTAGGAAGAATGCTCCTGAGGTACCAGGCAGGTGGGCTGGAGACACATCAAAGCGCTGTCCACATGCGGAATGTCACCTTCACGTGTGCGGATGTCTTCCCAGACATCAGCCAATCAGCAAGATGCAACTGAGCAAAGGTCACAGTCATTCCAAATCAATTCATTACCGCAAGTGTTTGGTTTGGTTTCTGGCGACAATTGCATTCACCTTGGAACTGCAACCTTGATCTTAAAATTCACATAAAATACATTAAAATAAATTTGAATACATTAAAAATTACTAGATTGGCTGGCGACCAGTTCGGGGTGTACCCCACCACTCGCAAGAAGATAGCTGCGATAGGCTCCAGGACGCCCGCAACCCTTGTGAGGATACAGCGGTACAGAAAATGGATGGAGGGATATTGTTATTGTTGTTATTATTAATTGAATTAATATTTCAATTTATAAAAAAATATATAATTAAAAATACTTAACCTTTATTTCTCGGTTTTACTCTGCAGGCAGCAGAGTAAAACAAAACAAAAATACAAGCAATACAAATAAATACAATGCAACAAATAAATATCGAAATGATATCGTTACATACTTTACTGGGCTGGCAAAATTAACGGGTTAATAACGCATTAACGCAAATTCCCTTGAACGCCATTATTTCTTTTAACGTTGCACCTTGTTATTGTTGCTATCTGTGTCCCTACGGCGTTTGTGTGAATATTCATTATTTGAAAGTAAATGACTACCTTGACTTTGATGCTAATTTTTATCAGCCTGCCAATAGCGTTTTACACTGTATGTTAGCATTAAGCTCGTGATGTGTTGTGTTTAAATGTACAATGTGTGTAATTCTTTTCATTTTACAGCAAAGGTAACAGTTTCATCAATCATGGAATTTACAAAATACATTACAATACATCGTAGCATATCGCAAATAAAAGGTTTATAAGAGGCTAGAAAATAGCCACCAATGACATTATTCTTCCCGGACATTTTCACAATTTTAGTGGCACGAATCACTCGTTGTTGCAAACTCTTTGGTGCGCAATAACGGTGGCAAAAACACACGAGAATCCCGCAGCTTCGCTGAACCATTAGAAAAAAATGACGTAAATATGCACACACCCACCCACGCTTTTCCATTGGCAGATCGATCAATTAAGAGCTTGCGTGGTCAAAATGGAGGCTGCGGTGCAGTGCAGGATATCAAATGTACGTCTAATGTGTTCTGTGCAGAATATGAGCTTGGCCATCGAGGGAAATATCGACGCATTTTCTGAGCGGGGGGGATGGGGGGCTGACGATATCTTTGACCTCCCGCCTGCCGTTTCCTGCCTTCAATGTATTTATTGTGATTATGGAAGTTGAGTTGCTTACCTCACCCCCCTTCTTATATGTTTCATGTTTGGTAATAAGGCAAAAAAAAAACAAATTTAAATCCCACATGCTGTGGGTTTTACCACAGGAAATGTGTGATCCCGCCCTTACTTGGCCATGAGCATGCATCATCTTTGGAGAGGACGTATACTGTACACGGTAGTAGCCGGGAAAGGTGCGAGGGCATTTTCACCATCAATTCCACTTAACAAGGCCGTCCTCCCACATCTTTAATCCAACCTTGTCCTTGCTTCACGGTGATGAAGTCACCGCGAGTGCCGTTGGGATTCATGCTATTGATCATTCCTCATCGACACTATACAGCGACACTCTCTTCTGCAATATAATCTAGATAGAGAGATGAAAAACTAAAATATTTTTACAAAGTTATTGACTGACTTGTTGTTAAGATATTATACAAATAAACACTGTATTTATACTGCAATAATGTACCAAACAAATATTAGAATGTTTCTGTTTACAAAGTATTTTTAATAATTAGGTTATTGTTAAAATGTTGTTTAAAAAGAATGATAAAATCAAGAAAATACAAAATAATAATACAAATAATTACTATTAAATTCTTGTCAAAATGTATTTCATTTGAGCCATAATGAATTACTATTAAATTATTGTTAAAATATCATTTTAAAAAATTATGTATGTCACAGGCTGACGTGTCGTTTTCGACCAAAATGTGGGCGGGCCTAAATCTGGTTGAAAATCAAACATGTCATCAGAAAACAGGGCAAAAATGACTACTGAGTCTATTTTGCGGGGAATTATTTCTGTAAAAAATCATTTTAAAGTCCAAAACTATGGAATAAGTGCCAATGTTCACAACATTATAGAGAGGTCATTTCATCGAATATTATTTGAACCACTAGGCATAATTATAATAATGAAATGATTGTGTAAATGGGTTTGAAGCACAATCCAAACACACCAAAACAAAAACATATAACTGTGGACATATTCATGACTAATATGTTATGATTGTCATTATGATTAACAACTACACACAGACTTATGTATCAGAATGCACTTTAAAAATACAGGCGATCAGCTACAGTCGTGCGTTACTAGTCATCTTATTCAAGGCAGAATGATAAGAGAGACTTCATATACAATAATTATTAAACCAGACATAGTAAATACTACATATGTTGTGAGCCCTGTGCATCACTTTGTATTGGATCTACAGTGCACAAAAAGCATTGATTTCTAACCCTGACAAAGGAGCTGAGGGGGGCTCATATGATCACATGGCTTCCATACAAAGACACACACACACACACACACACACACACTAATCCTCGAGATGGGTTTGCACATTGTTCTCGCCATTTTATGCACGCACGTGTGTGTCTGTGTGTGTGTGTGTGTGTGTGTGTGTGCGTGTGACTGGTGACTGTGAGATTTGAGGTGTAATGAATACATTGTCCGGGCTTGCGGGGGCTGCTCTGTATTCAACTCAAGCACATCCCAGCTTCTCGATAAAAATACATTACTCGCACCTCTACGGCTTACTCCGTATGGTGTCTGTGTGTTTTAATATTTATAATAATATTTTGCAGCTTGGGTGCACAGCAGTAATAATTGAAGCCCTCCGGAAAATCATTTGGAGGTGTAATTGTTTCTACGTCCAGTCGTCACTTTGGCTTTGGTGTTTAATTACGCTGGGCCTCTGCTGGAGTAAAAAAACAAACAAACGCTAGTACACGCGTACAGTGGTCCGTGTGTGCTGCTCTGGCTAAATACAGTACCAGTCCACAACATTCATTTTTCTCTCTCTCCGTGAATATTGCAATAAATAAAGACAGAACTGTTACACAAAATTCAACATTTTGGAGGTGGGGGTGAGTTCACTTCACTTTTTATTGTTATAATCTTATCATGTAATCTGTGGTAAAGCTGCAATTTTTCTTCTTTTAAGTGTCCCCCATGAATGCATTTATGTGTAGATATTTTTTAATCATGTTTTACTGTAGCATTTTATGAATGAAACACAAACAAAGGTGTACATATTTTCCAATTAAAAATATTTATATAGTCATCATGTGTTTCATTTAGTAAATGTGACAATATAAAAAGAGTATAATATAACATTTTTATTTGTATTTGATATTACGAGTAAATGTATGTGTATTTTTATATTTAGATTGTATTAGTTTTTCGAAACATAAATACATATTTATATTTTACATGTATTTTATATTTAATGTAGGCTTTATTATTTATTTATTACTCTATATTCTATTGTATTATTTTATACATTTCATTATTTTAGGTAAATATGTAGTAATATAATATAAAATGTGTATTTTTTATTTTCTGTTTATATATTACTTTTAATGGTATTATTTTATGAATATATATTTTATATTTAGTACAATTACGTTGTATTATTATATATTAATTCATATTTTATTGTACTATTCTACAAATAAATATGATCTAATATCAACATACTACATTATGTATTTGCATTACAGTATATTAGTTCATATTGAATTATTGTATTAACACATATTTGATAATGTAATAATATAAGCATGTACATATTTTCATTTGCTGTGTATTAAATGGTTAGGTATTATATATTTATTTGATATTTTAAGGAAATATGTTATATATAATGTTAAAATCTACATGTGTGTATTTTATATTTGATCTGTTTGCCATGCATTACATATTTTATCTTTTAATAAATACATACATAATATTACAAACAATTCGTGTATACTGGAAGTTGCACACAACAAACAATGAACTCCACACTCATTCATCATCACCTGAGTCCTTGAACACAACGTACACACGCGCGCATAATAATACACATACATATTACACTTCATAAGCAGTCAAGTCTGAGGAGCCGAACAGGGCTGCTTATTGGAGCGTGATGTCACACCAGAGGACACAAATAAAACACTTACAATTTAACACGGACGAGCTATTCGACCGCTGAACATGTTGACATTAATTTGCTCGAAAGATGCGCTCACAAATAATTAACAAACCCACGATAAAAAAACAAAACAAAACGTCATGTTTAAAAATGTATTTGGGGTAAAACTGTTCCACTCCAGTCCTGCAGGTTTGTTCGAGTATTTATTTTACACGCTGCTTGCTGAGTACCAAATACATGAAGGAGAAGAAAGAAAATATGGTTACTGATCTCCCGATGTCCAAATGGTAAGACGTTATCGTTTTTTACGTGTATCACTTCTTGTTGCACTTACTTGTCACAAAATAGCATTTCATCTCTGCATGTGGCCTGCAGTTGAAAGTAACCCTCATCTTGCACCATTATATCAACATTAGCTACAGGCAGTGCAGTGCATGCCTATGGTGCTTTTAAAGGGACGGTGTCCTACAATGACCGTGAAATGAATGAAACATGAATTAAACACGATTTGAGTTTTTTGGGCAGTGCTTTAGCAATTCTGGGGTGTGTATTATACATAGGTCCAAAGAAAATCCAGCTGTGTAAATGCAATTTTGGGGGCGTGTATTATAGACGAGAGATTACGGTACTGCACCTCGCATTGAGCAGCTAGCCATTAGCAGCTAATCCGCTGTTGACATCTCCCACTGCCAAGAGCAATCGAGAGCTTTCCCTCCATCCTCTTCAGAAGTTTACCACCCTGCTTTCTCCAACTTCAACCCCGCAAGGAGCCTTGCTACTGTTCGCTGTCAAGCTAACCGGCTAACAGCGCTAGCAACGTGGTGCTTGAGGGTTTGGGCGCCATTTTAGGGAATTACAGAAAGATGACAAAAATACACAGCTAGGCACAAATACTGAAGGTGAGTTTTTCAGTTAATAGTTTTAGTTATGTTCTCTCTCGAAAAACACTGCTCTGCTTTTCGTGTGACCTCCTCCAAGCAGCCTGAGGTGTTCACTTTCAGTCAACGCTAATTGTATTAGTTGGTATTTTAACGGGAAATGGCACCGTCCCCTCGTTGCAAACCTCATGGGCTCTTGGTACTCCGCTTGTGCAATGAGTCAGGAAATGTGTGTCATTGCTTCCAGGCCACATAAATGAATGATGTCGCCCGGCGACCAATCCGCGTGACTGCAAATTCGGCTTGTCGGAGCCAGACGACAACCAGAAAACACAGTCTTCGGGGGAGCCAATGTCTATTTTTAGCATCAATCCAGTAATCGTGCGAGCCAACTGTAACGATAATCACGGAACATGAATTTAACAAATGTAGTCTGCGTTTACTCACAAATGTTCCTTTAATGTAGTTCCAGAATCTAGACTCACTGCTAGTTATTTCATGCTAATTAGCAAACATTACCATGCTCGCGGGGATCTTACTAAAATACAGTCAATCTAATAATATTACCTTGCTCAGGTTGTGTATAATGGCTACAAATGTATACAAAAAATGACATTTTTCATTGTTGGGATTAACTGCTGCTGGAGAGAGATTCAGCAAGGAGCGAAAGTGAGCAACGATGCGTGCAAGTGTGTGTATGCGTGAATGTGTGTGTGTGTGTGTGTATGTGTGTGTGGCCCCAAGGCTGTGTGTGTTCCTGTGAATGTGCATCTGCAACGCATTCCTATATGTGTCTGCGTGTGTGCTGTGTGGAATCAGTGGCCCTCCGGGGGTCCCGTCACAGACTGTCCAACTGGTTTTAGTGGGCAGTTGCTCCTGGGGGTCTCACAAAAACACAGTGGTGGTTGTTTGCAGCAGACGGAGCCTCACACTGTGGCCCTTGTTGACCCCTCCAAGAGACCTTGACAAGATTTCACATTCATTATCATTATCACAATGTGTTTCACTTGCTACTAGATTTTTCCCAGTGAGACCATTCAACCGCCAGACCAAAACATTAGTTACGCCTGCGCAGTCTAATTAAACACAATATGGGCTTTGTAATTGATTGATTGCACATTTTAATCGAATCGATGATTACACTTTCAAAATTCTCGTTCCGCTTGAGTCCACTGTTGCTGTGGAATTTTTATGATCTGTGGACAAGAACTGTTAATGTGTAAAAGAACACACTATATAATTGTGTGCATTTTATTGAGTGAAATAAGTATTTCTTTCCCATCCCATAGTTTGTATGGCGCACGTAGCCATGTACAATCAACCAATGATCAATACTCCTGATCTGGTCATATGTATCCTTGGAATCAATTTCTTACCTTCCAATCTCGATACCACCATGGGCAAGACTGAAGGAGCTTGTCAAAAGATGTCTGGGACAAGAGCGTAGCTCCATGCAAGAGTGTACCTCGCGGAGTGAGAACGATCATAAGAGGAAGGGAAGCAGCCTCCAAGTACACGGCAGGAAATTGCTAATGATCTGAAGGCAATCGGGATCTCAGTTGGTAACACGATGTGCCATAGTGTCCGCAAAATCCGCCCACTCGAGACGGCACGTGTACAGGCCCGCCTCATGTTAGCCAGTGAACATCGAAATGACTCAGGGAAGGCTTGGGAGAAAGCGCTGTGGTCAGATGAAACCAAAGTTGAGCTATTTCACAACTCACCTTGCTGTGTTTTGGAGAATGACATTAAAAATCTATTCAACACCATTATTAGATTGTTCATTTCTTTGTAAGTAGGCAAATTTACAAAATCAGCAAGGGATTGAAGAATTACTTCCCTCACGGTAAGCAAGAGTGCAATGTTTCTTTCCAAAGTCACATTGCCACCTACTGGCCTGGCATGCATATTACAGTGTTGTTATACTTAGGCTACACTTTAGTCAGTCAATTTGTTTTGTTTTTACTTAGTCGTACTTTTGTGTACATTAAATAAAACTTTCAGTTTTAAAAAAAAAAATAAAAATCTATTAAGCGTGTAAATGCACTTAGGCATTCAAGCTTGCATGTGCAAGGAGACAATTTACACTAATGTTCTCTCTAACTGCGTGCAGACATGCAGAATAAAAGCAGCGCACGTGAAATTTTAATGTGTTTGTCAATATGTTGTGAAAGAGCTTCACCGCCTTCTCGTGGTCTTCCTTTGCACAAAATATGACCCAAAAACATGCTTCACTTCTTTTCCCAAAATAAATCTCTTTATTCAAGTACATTGTTGACAGGACTGACTTCCCAAGTCGGTCTTTTACAAACACACATGGGTGGGTCACCAGCATGGCTGCGCGGTGACCTTTTTGTTCGGGGTGGTTTGTGGCTCAAACCGTAACGACCTTTAATTTCCAAGCCGCAAGCAGCTGCATGTGATTTGAGCTTCGAAATGCACGTTTCATTTTGGAATATGTTTTTTAGAAGAGGACTTAATCACAGAGTAAAGAGACCTCCATCTACTTTCGCTGGATTCTACGTCGACTTTGGCTTTTTCTCATTTGTATGCTTCATTGGCCCTAACCACTGTCCTTAGCAGCCTCTCACATCCAAAGTAAACATTTAGTCGGGGCAAAGTGTACAGTACGAACACTTTTTCCCTTGAAATGAATGGATATGCGATTAATCTGTTCCAGTAAAAAAAAAAAAAAACATTGTGATGTGTTATTTTAAAGAGAAAATAGCACTCATATTGTACGTTATTAAAACATACAGTAAGGACATCATTAAATAGAATTTAAAATAATTCAACTGTTTTTGTCACACTCCATCATTTGAACGGCCGTTGGCTGCTCCTTTCGGTGTGCCCACCTTGGTCATGGCACTATAAGACAGATAGACAGATATATGGAGGTCTCAGCTCCTCTGTACATGACTGATATTAGTCGTTCTTTGCAGAGGATAAAGAATATATGACCGTGAGTGGTGTTACATTGTACGTTTACATTTGTTGCAGCATTGTTTGCATTCAAATATCCACCGCAACGTAAACGCTATTTATCACGAGTGTTTGTGCGTCGATGGAGTTCCCCATTATTTGTTAGCATGAACATTAAGATAGTGGCCTTAAGGCTACACTGTGGTTGTTTGAAATGCGCAATGTTTAATTCTCTTTTGTTTTATGTTTAGCCTGACAGTAAAGTTCAACTTGGAGTGGCAATAAACAGCTCGACGCCGCTTTTGTGAAGAATTGCTCACTACTTGCCAAACTGCCGCTTGTTGTGATCTGAACCGAGTTGAGTCGAGTTCACTGCCACCATACAGCGATCGTATCTCAAGTTTGCGCTCGCAAGTCAAAGCAAAATGAACTCGGTTGAGTAGCTCGGAAAGCAGAGGAATAAATGAGCAGAAGCAAAGCGTGCCGAACCCTTGTCCTTAAATGGACTCAGCAAATCTCTGTCACCACTTTTAATCCCAACGAATTTATTTTTGCCAAAATATTATTTATTTTTTTAAAACACAGCTACACAGCCACGCTTTATCTCCAGGTCCTCAATTACTGTAGCTGTGACGCACGCACACACACGCGGGCACATGCTCGCACACACACATGGCTGCGCTTCTGTTCGTCCTCAGGGGAAGTGCTGAGTGTCTCATCTCATCCCATCACACTCCTCCATCTCCTCCTCTTCCCCAGACTCAAATGAAGAGCAAGGATGTCTCTGCGCTCTCGTCCCACCGCTGCTTCCTAAAAAGTGGCGCTCTTCCAGCTGGAGAGAGACGCTTGAAGAAAGCAAAGTGGGTCACCGAAACTTGACGACAATACACTTTCCAACAAAATAATACAAACATTGCAGAAGATGATGTGAGTGTCTGAATTGCATTTTTCAAAAAGGGATCACTCGCAGTTTCCCAGCCAAGCCGTCCTCATTTAGTCCATCTTAATGAGCATGAAAGTACTTGGAAATACTTTTTAATTCTCTCAACTCACATACTGTATGATTAGAAATTCTGGAGGGTGACGATATGCTGAGCTGAGGAGGAAAGACGTGAAGAAGAAGCAGACTCGCGGACATCAGTGAAACTAAAACGAGTGAGTGTAGGCTGCAAGTCACGTATTTCACAGAAATGTCCTTCATTCATTCATTGTCAGTTATTATGATTACGCTGCATTTCGTCCAGAATCTTCTCCTATGATGGCTACAAGTCCACCTGAGATGTGATTTTCAGGTTTTGTTACTTAGTACAACATGCTGGTCTTTTGGACTGTCAGAGAGATGAAATGAAGTCAGCATGTTTTAATCTATAGCGCATTCTCAATTTGGTCTCCAACACTCTGGAATTCCTTACCCGCGGAAATTAGAGAACAGCGACCCTGTACAAATGTTTCAATCTCGACTGAAGACTTATTTCTAGACTCTCCCATTGGTAAAACCATACCTCGTATGCAACTAGTCTCTCGCCCTGCCCCAGCTCCCGAAATCTAGATTTTGGCCTGTTTTACTGCCCATTGGAACTATTTTGTGCTAAATTGCTATATCAATAAACTTGACTTGATAACTCTTTTTTTAAATCTTCATAAATGTGCGACATAAAAGATGACGCATGGAGTCAAGGATGACTTGTGGTGAGTAACTGGAGGAGGCGTTAAATAACGTGCGTGTTTGTGTGAATCTTTGTGAATGTGTGTGAGTCAGAAGCAAAGCTTTGTGTAAAATCTGGATTAATCACGGCGAGCATCCCCCCGTTTTGGATCACTCTTTATGATTTAATGAAAACCAGGGCGAGGACATTGGCACCCTATGGCGACCAGCATTTGTGTGCGTTTATCTGCGTGTGTGTGTGACTATTTCATAAGAGCAACACCCTACCGAGATAATACCACGTAATTCACTGTTTGCCTTAAGAGGGTTTGGAGGGGCTTCATGACAATTGATGCGGCCGTTGCCCACGGAGGGGTGTACCTAATGTTATGGCCAGTGAGTGCATATATTGTATCATTTCATGTATCATTTGATATGTTATATCAAACATAAATGTGACAGTTAGTGGATTCATCCAAACATCAACACGACAATTTGTGTCCACCAGGAAGTAAGCTTTGTTACAGCATTCCTTGCATTCGCATGAGGTGTGCCGACGGACGGGATGCTTTTGTCTAACCTTGGTGAAACATTCCTTCAAAATTCCCAAAATTCTCCCACTGCAAATGAATGGTAAACCCATGAAAAAGCAACGACCAGTCCCTTTTCCCCCAGGTATATTTTCTGTCGTAATTTAACCGACAAATGTGATCCACACATCCATTCAACTTTGAACTTTCTTTCACAAAATGTAAGTGTTCCCACTTTTTGTGATTTAAAAGGGAGCGGAAATTCAGCATCCGAGAAGAATTGCTATTAGTTTTTATTGTGCGCACATACTGATTGAAAGTTTTCCCTTTTCTTTTCTTTTTAGCCATTTTTGGGTTCTGCCAGGGCCCAAGGTGGTCCCCGCCACCTGTCACAACGTTGATTAGATGTTCACTGAACTGAACTGCAGTGTTGGGAAAGTTCATTTTCTACTACCAACGAGTCCAAAACAGTTCACCATTCCAAAAAGTTTAGGTCATAGTTCATGATTACAAATTTTGACGTAAATTCACCATTCCAAAAATGAACTAGTTTAGGTCATAGTTCATGATTAAACATTTTGAAGAAAGTTCACCATTCCAAAAATGAACTTGTTTAGGTCATAGTTCATGATTAAACATTTTGAAGCAAGTTCACCATTCCAAAAATGAACTAGTTCTTTTTTTGTTTCGTCCAGTATGTTGCTGACGGGCTATTACCCTCAAAATACTGGCATTTCATTTCCCCATTGTTGCCACCCATTCAGTCCACACTAGCTGCCAGCTGCAGCGTTCACCCTACAATCGCGATCGAACGATGGTGAAAGGTCATTTGATAACTTTGCATTCCTCGCAGGGTTTTTGCTGTAAGTCCCTAACAAAACCTGACACTCTTGAATGAAAATGAACTTTGGTTGAAAAACTGTGCTTTGACGCCAGAATGAGTGCGTTCTCAATTCCGTTCATCAGGCAGAAATGAACTAAGTTCAGTTCACGTTCACACACAATATGAAGTAGTTCATGAACACTGCTGATATGTCATGAGAGAGTATGACAAAACAGAAATAGCAAGGGGATTTTAATTATAATTTTTCTTCAACTACTCATTGGCAAATGCTTACAATTGTGAACGATCTTAGATATATCGTAAGCTTTGTATATTGTCTAGCAAGTATAAACACACGCGCACACACACACACACACACAGTACATCACCAACATGGTGACCTATTTAACGCAGCGGGGGACTGTTCACAGGCAACATCTGCACACGCTGCTGCTTCTTCTGCCTCCCAACGCTTTTGGTCTACTTCAAACACTGCAGCAGTGAGCATTAGAAATGCATTTTGCCTGTATAGCACAATGCAGTGGCATTAATAATGTTTCATGCGGCATATTCCAATGTGTGCGTGTACCAAGTCCGTCTCTGCAAACGTCAGCGGAACAAGAGTGTGAGACCGGACCGGCCAGATGTTAAATCCCCCAATAATTCGCCCCAGTTTTAACTCTTTTCTCTCACGCTCCAATCTGGCTTTGCCATGTGGTTTTACACAAGTGTGTGTGTGTGTGTGTGTGTGGATGGATAGATAGATAGATAGATAGATAGATAGATAGATAGATAGATAGATAGATACTAAACATAAAACTAGGATAACTTCTCTGCTAGCTTAATGCAAATCGTAACACATAATTTATAATTTATAACCCTTCAAGCAAATGATATTTGAACACAAACGGTGCAGCAACACATTTTGACATTCAATATAACCGCACTCACAGTCATATATTTTTTATCCTCCGCGAGGAGCTGAGCGGTCTATACTGTATCGACATCCATGTACAGTACATCTGTACGTCTGTCTTATACTGCCCCCAGGTGGCCGAAGCGGGCAGCAGCACAATTGCCATTCAATTGATGCAAAGTGTGACAGAAACAGTTGAATTGGTTTCATTTCTTGTTAATGATAGCGTACAATTTCAGAGAATAGAATATTATATTGTGTACGTTTTCGCATTAAAAAAAACACACTACAACATTTTTCTATTTTGGGGGGGGGGACTGGAACTGATTAATCTATGGCAGATTTTCATAGCTACTCATCGCCTAGATTTTCCTCTGTGTAAACAGGGCCGCACAATCCTGATTATTGAGTCTACACGCAAATCCTCTCGCTCAGGAGTGGTGGTGGGGTCGGGGGGTTGGGGGTGGGGGCCGTTGGGGGTGTTTATGTGCAACGGTTCAGCATGCCGCCATTGAAGAGCTCTCATGTTTCCTGTGGGAGAAAAAGCAATGCTGAGTGACGACGATTCTCCACTTCTTCTTCTCCGTCTTCTTCATGCTGACCGATTAGAAAAAGTGAAACGTGAGCGCATTCCAGCGCCGGCCGGGCTCAAGGCGGAGCTGGTGTGGGCGCACAGCTGAAGGATCACTGAAAGATGAGCGCCGTGGCCGGGGGGAGGAAACGGAAGCACGCGGGGCCGCATTGCGTCGTACGTAGGCACGCATCGTTGCACCCGCAATCACCCAACCGAGTAATATCATGTGTTTATAGTTTACATTTTCCTTGTTAACTTCTGTATTGATGGACGGCGAAGACATTTACTCATTTCTTTTTGTCTCTGAGATGATGGAGAGGCGCCTTTGCATGTGCAGCCTGTTACGACAGCTCTGCTAGCCTTCTCCTTCATTTATACTTTTTTTTTTTTTTTTTTGTCATTTCATGTTCATTGTGCGTTGTGGACTCTTTTTAGCCTTTTCGGTCGTGACATTCTCTGCCTGCATTGCGCCTCAGCGCCAGTAAACAACGCCGTACAATTCTGGAACTGACAGACTTTGTCAACGGCGGTTTAAGTGACAAACGGAAACAATTTTTGGACACACTGTTCCGTCCCGACGGTCCGTTCTATCCGATATCCGTGATATCGGGGTTCGTTTTATCGAGGTTCCACTGTATATACCCTGCCACAGAACTCGTCAACCCGCCTTTTACCCGAAATCAGGTTGGATAGGCCGCATCTCATCCACGAACGACCGTGATGAGGAAAAGCCAAATACAGTGTGTACAGGCAATGGATGGCATCACAATATCTAAATTAAAACAACTCAGCCATTATGCATCAATCTTATCGAACGTTTGTGTATTTTGCAAGTAAATGTCATTTATAATGGGAATTGAATCCTTCTGGGTGTCACTACAGAATAACAAGTGTAACAAAATCAAGATACAGTGAAAGCAAGATAGAAATGGTGCAATTGTAGAAAACAAGCTAAAAATGTGTTTTGCATTACAGTGGTGACTTTATGAGCGAGTAATCAGTAGCTACAGGAACTGAGCTAAGCACTAAACATCTTTACTTTATGATGGAGCACTGTGCAAGTAGTACTCTTCATATACATCTAAAATGTGACTTTAGTCTCGGCCCGTGTGAGAGCGACAGCTGACAAAAGTCGGGGGTTGGTGGGGGGGTGGGTTGTCCAGACACACAAATTGAATTAGCTGAGACGACGGCTCTACTGTTGCAGCTGTTGAGCGCGTTCTCTCCCACACAGGCACACGGGCTCTACTTTAAGGCTGGTTATGATTTCAAAACAAAACAAAAAATACAATCATGCCGAAATTTCCATACAAATGGAATTGCTAGAAGAAGAAACTCCATAATATACAATTCATTCTATGCTGCTAGCAGTATAGATTGTCAGGATTCATTTTGACTTAAAAAAAAAAAAAAGGCCAAAATCTGCATGTACTGTAAATAGTAATGCTATGCTTGTGTCACTGATGAAAGTGTGCATGACAACCAGACGCACAAGTAGATGAAATGCCAGTTTTGGGAGTATGACATTGGAATGGTCGCTATAGTGCGCGGTAAACTCTTTGCTGCTAAGAATATCAAGATCAAGAGTGCATAGTATGCTATGGATTAAAACATCCGGATGGATTGTCAGGATTATTTTGGACTGAAAATGGTGGCTTGTGGAAAGTCTGTTGGTAACATCAACTCTGCTTCATCTCCACAACTGCAACAAGCGAAGCTTTGTTTGCATCTATTCCATTTGACAAGCATCTATGATATCATCAGCGTGGAGCCCAGAGAAATTCAAGACCAAACTCATTTTTTTTTTTTTTTTTTTTCCTTTTTCCTCAGAGGCACACAAAAGTCGATGCGGTCAGAAGCGTGTCACATGTTCTCAACGTTTTATTTATTGAAGACGCTGTCGGACTGCCGCTCCATATTTACAAATCAATTTCGAGAGCTACCATCGAGGCAGTTCCATCCACTTTTTAGTCATGCAGCAGCACTTTGACCGAGAGAGAATTCCACGCCGGCTTTCTCAAGCAAAATCCATCCAAAGTTACATGCGATTACTTTTATCGCGGCTACAACACGTGGAAACTTTTTTGCCACATTGGGTACAATCTAACAACCGAAGGACATCCGTTTACAACGAGCATCATGTCATCAAATGTATTAAACAATATTCTCAGTATGGTGCATTTTAAGAACTTTATATATATATATTTAATCATATTTCTTGAAAAAAAAATGTCATGATTTAAATGTCTGATTTTCCTCAGATAGATTATTGTCCTATTATTGTTGTTTAGTTTTTATTTTAGGAAAATTTGTTTTGTTTAATTTCTATTGTATTATTCCCATTTATTCATTTGTTACTAGTATTTGATTCATAATTTAATTTGATTCTATCAGTTTATTTGTATTCAATGCATAACATTTGATGAGTTTATTTGTATTTTAGTTTTTACTTTGTTTCATTTTATTATTTATTTCCATAAAATAATAGTACCTCCTTTGTAATGTATTTTATATTTTTTACAATAAACATTTGCTAAAAATGGTATTGTTTAGAGAACATTATCGTAATTTGTTTATATGATTTTTTTTATTGGATGCAGCAAATTACAATAATTGTTTTGTATTTTAATATCTATTTTTCTAAATTTCAATTTCTTAATTTAATTCAGAAAATTATAGAAAATGATACATAATTTATTTTATAATTCTATCTCATTTATATTATATTTTATCACATACATACTCATATACAGTAGATTATTTGTAATGTATTTTATGGTTTTATTTAATTTGATTTACATTTTATCACATCCACATTCATATGTAGCAGTGGATTTTAATGTGTTTTTATTTGATTGGATTTAATACAGAACATTCTAGTCGTTGATTAGTTTTTTTGTTTCATTTTCTATTTAGTTCATATCTTTATTTTGCTTGATTTTATTTTATATTTTTACATGACATCAGATAAAAAATGACGTATTTTTTTTCCAAAAGTACATTTTCCTACTAATTTATTTATAATGCAGTTACCACACGAAAACAAAAAACGAGTGATGCGCAAAACTGCTCTCTGTTTCTTAAAGCAAATTTATTGTATACAAAGAGTCAAGTGACAAGTCTACAAAGCACGACACACTTTGATCACTTCATTTAAAAAACAAAACAAAACAAAAACATCCACAACAATGGTGAGAATTCCCAATTTGGGAGCAAACAAACCAATAAAATGACATCTGCATAGTGTGAGTGAGGTCGTATTGCAAAATTTGTGTGTGACCTGCATCCTGAGACTGCAACATATGGATCAACTGGCCAAGAGGCTGCAAAAGAGCTAAAGTCTAATCCTTGCTGGCCCCTTGGCTATTGGTCAATTAGGAAAAAAAAACAAAAAACCTTACAATAAATGACATTTATAAGATTGTCCTTGCATTCTACCAGTGGTCCAAGTGTAATATGTGTAAGATCAAGACATTTCATACTTTATATATATATATATATATATATATATATATATATATATATATATATATATATGTCCAGTCTTGTCCTGTTAGCAGATGGCAGTCAGTGGTGGGCCGTGCCATGCTCACCCCCTTCCACTCTGCCAGCAACCCATGTGGACTGACAGTTGACTCAGTATGTGCCACACAGCAGACTCATTAAGAATATGTGACATGACAGCTGGCAAAAAGAAAACACCACGAGAAATTTAACTGAAGTGAACTAGTCATGCACTTGATTGCTTTCACGTCCTGCTGGGGCCAAGATGATGCAATGATGCAACGGTCCAAAAATGGATGGAGCACTCATCATCCTGGTTGCGTTCCCGGCCTTATGTCACAAAGTTCATATTAGCATTCCCAGGCATTTTAAGGTTTTCACATCCCACGTAGTTCAAATGAGTAAAAAAAACAACAAAAAAAACGAGTACGGCCCGACCGAATTTTGCGGCTGATGCCGATTCCTATATTTGGCAAAATTCCGCCAATTAATTTAAAGAATATATAATTTTTTTGGGTCCCTTAATGCTTACAACAATAAAGATATGAATTATAGGCAGAAGATTAAACAGTTTTACAATACTTTAGCAACTGTTCTTTAGCATTTGTTTAACTTTAAAACAGAGAGAAAAATCGGCCGATTTTACTTTTGCCAATTTTGGCCAATTTTTTTTATGTTTAACTGTCATTATCTTTGTCTTGTGTTGTAATGTGTTAATGTGTAAATCCATCTGATTTGAAAAGGACGAATATCAACCGATTAATCAGTCCAGCCCCGCTTGAGTTTATTTCACGTGTTGAATTTGTTCCGTGACCAAGCTCAAAACTTACTTTACTCGTACAACAAATCAATTTTCTCCATTGAAATGATAATGATGCTGCATTTTACAAGATGGAAAACGTACTCCAGCTTCGTCTCACATTGCAAAAACATACACTTTCGGGTCCATTGAAGAATTGTCCATAGGTGTATGTGAGTGCAAGTGGTTGTTTGTCTTTACTGTATGTGCTCTGCAATTGGCTGGCCACTAGCGCCTCACCTCTTGAGCCAAAGTCAGCTAGGTTAGGCTCAAGTTACCATTGACTCTCATTAGCGCCGTAGAAAATGAGTGGATGGCTTGTCAAAACCGGAACCATGCATGTACTTTATTCTGTAACTTTGACGGATGTGACACATGGCCTTCATCTAATCACCTTCAGAATTCTACTTTTCTGAACAGTTTTTGCTCTTTCCCATTGACTTGGTGAACCAACTGCTATTAGAACCTTTGTTGGTTACCACAGAGGCAGTCTGTTGCTTCCTGCCTCTGAATCAGACAGAATGTTTAAAGGAGACATCGTGGGTAAAACGGACTGTTTAAAAGGATGTATACAAATATTTGGTCTCTGAAGTACCGACGCACCAATCGGGGGTGATATTAAACAACCGAGTAGATCTTCTGTTATCAGTCTTTTTCTGAAAATGTGTCTGCCCATCATATGGCTAGCTATGATGGGCAAATATCCACAGCCACTTTCAAGCCAAGGCCGGACTACACTGTCTGAAACAGTATCATGCAGAGGCCCTCTCATGCAGAAATACCCACATTCACCACAGAAGTGACATGTCAAAGTCAAACGTTAAACAGCCCTGAGTTGCGTCGGATGCACAGATTGGGGTGAACTTCTGGTAAGTGGCACATACTTGATTGCTTGGTTAAGTTGTAGACGCAGTGGCGGTGGAGTGGTACTAGTGTTTGATCAGGTGTCTCAAAATAATTTTATTATCCTTTACCCAACCCTCTGGTAACTTTAGACAAATGTGCCATTGGCCCAGCAGTGTATGCGGCTGAATATACTGTTGCTCACTTGCACGAGACAGGACTTGCCCTTAAAAACAGGCTAACGTGTTCTTAAAACATCCGGGAGGGTTTGAAATTGTTTAAAAAAAAAATCGTTTTAATTAGAGTTGCCAATGCATCTTGGAAACTGAAAGAATGTTCAAGTGTGCGTATAGTGACAACATACAATATATGAAACACAAACCTATTCGACCCAAGAGTGTCGTGTCTGGTAAAAACCGTTAAAGTACCGTCTTCTCAGATAGAGCCAGTCAGACAGCCAGAAATAAATGACAACATGTCGATTGTACAAAAGACACTGCCAAAAGAGGTTGAAGGTTTTCTGATTGTCAGACAAAACCTGATCACCAGGACCGTGAGTGTGACGTTCATGTTTTGGATAACACGTTCATTCAGCTCGCACCTGCTGCCGGTCCAATGTGGTGTCTGTTGGCGCGGCATCAGACCCACACAGCTGTGTTGTAGTCAAACAAGGGCTGCACCTTCCGCAGTCTACCCTCCGGTGGTCTCCGGTCCAAGTATACCCCCGCAAACGGCTTCTCGTGGAACTGCTGGAAGTGGTTTTGGCTACTCGGATGCATTTCTGGCCGCCCTTTACTCTGCTGTCCGTTGGCCCAGAAAGGCAGGTAGAAGCTGCCTTTTGAGCTTTTTGGAGCCGCTTTTTTGGGCCTCCTGACCAGGACGCCCTCGGAGATCTCCGGTGCCATCCAGCCGGGCCTCTCTTTGAGCAGTCTGTCCCGGTCTGGCCGGACTCCTCGGAGGAACTTCTTGAAGATGTTGGTCGTGAGTGAGAACTTCCTGCAGATCTCCTGCGATCGGCTGAGGCGCAGTGGGTGAGCCGGTGTGTCTGGTCTGTCGCCGCCCCCATCCGCTGCCCTCGCCTCCCTTTTCTCCTCCTCCTCCTCCCCTGTTTCTTCCAGTTCCACCTCGGGCAAGTTCAGCCAGTTGCCTACAAGGTCGGCGAAGACGTTGTCGCCCAGGACTAAGGGTTGGCGATTGCGGCAGCGGTTCATGAGCGACGAAGTCCAGTCGCCGGCATCGTCCGTGCTGTCCTGGGAATAGTCGTTGTCCAGGGATGGACCTTCTCTGGAGAGGCTGTAGAGGATGCCCGGCAGATCCACCGGTTGGTTACGCTTGGGAGGCTGCATGTAGGGCTCGGGCGGAGGGTTCCCTACTGTGGGTCCGCAGAAATCAACCTGCGGTGCCGCATAGCCTGACCATCTCCGCGGTATGGCCTCCAGGTCTCCTTCCTCGCTTCTATCCATCTCCAGACTGGAACTAGATGAAGAGAGGGTCCCTTCGCTGTATCTGCTTTGTGAGAACTCCGTAGATGGCTCTGGACTTGGGCTGGGGTCGTTGGACAAGCACAACCTGGGATCTGCTTCCGAAAAACTCATGAACGTTGTGTCAGAAGCTGTCGCGTCCTGCAGATGTGTCCGTCCTGGAGCTGTCAGGTTGAGGTTGTCTAGAGCGGTCTGGACCTGAAGGAGCTTGAGTTCCTGGAGGGCTCCCATCATGGAATTCATCTGAGCATGGAGGCCATCTCCTGCTTCCTTCATGGACACCTGGAGAGTGACGAGAGTGATGACAATCAGAACATGTCCGCTTCAGCTTCACGGTGTCCAAATCTGGACCGACCAGCTGTTCCTTTTTTTAATCCAATTACAACAGCATGAATTGACAGAATGAAACATGACAGCGGGTCTACAGGCTGTTTTGGATGGACGTACACGTTGACCCATATGGCTCGCATTCAAAACATGACAGCTGCAAAACAGACCAGCTTTCCCCTTCACTCTCATTCAGTCTTTACTTACCAAAACCGGTACAATACTGTATGCTACCATCTTTGCACTCATGTACTCTATGCTGCACCCACAAATCTCTCACTCCATAAATAAATATACTCAAGCTGGCGCACGAGCATCACATTGCACTAATTCAGGGCCATTACATGTACTATAGACTATACTGTTGCACAGTACATTACACAGGAAAATATATATACAATTAAATATCTAAAAAAATATTTAAAATTGAGTATTATTTATTGATTTAACATGATTTTAAAAGTAATGTTGTATTTAAGAATAATAAAAACATGTATGTAATAATTTAACAGTATATAAAGTTTCAAGATTTAGATTTTTTAAAATACTTTTATTTAATAATTACAAAGGATTTAAAATTTAATGTAGAATTATGAACAAAAATATTTCTTTGATGAATTAACATGATTTAAAAAGTAATGTTACATTTTATTTTTATTCAAAATAGTAATGTTTTCATGAATAGAACAAGAATTAAATGTTTGTTAAAATCAATATTTTATGTTTAATTACTTATTATTGCATTTATAGCATTTCATTTTTTAAAATGTGTATTTATTTATTTACCATTATTTCGTTCTATTACATTTTATCCCCCAAAAATGTTTTAATTGAAAACAAAAATTGAAAGATATTTGTATATACTTGGGTCTTCGTACGTGCAATATAAATAAATACATATATTTAAAAAATATGTATATATAATATATGAGATTTTACTGCATACCAATTGTATTATTATTATTATTATTGTTGTTGTTGTTGTTGTTGCTACTGCTGCTGCTGGTGGTGGTATTGCTATTTGTACGATCCAGTATAGTTATGAGATCGAGGCATCATGTTATCCCAAATAAAGTGCATGAAGAAAGTTCCTAGCATCCAACTTACGTAAAATGTGCTTGCTAAAAAATGTAATCAGGACAGTCAAGCTTGTTTTTCACGCCTTTTTTTTTTTTTTGTCTGCTGCTGCAATCATACTCTTCTCATCTTCCTCCTACTCCTCCTCTTTGCTTTCGCTTCTCATCTGTTCTCGAGGCTGAGTCATGTGACCTAACATCTTCTCTGGAACGCACACAGACAGACGAAAAGCCCCGGTGGCCAAGTTCTGAATCATTTGCCCTCCCTGACCCACTTTGTGAATCACTGACATCATGTTTTGTCGTCACCCAAGAACATTTGCACGCATTTCATGGATACTGTACATACGTAGCACGCTATACACAAGCATGCATGAAGTTTAATAACTTAGCTTACCCGACTACTTAATAACGCAAACAAACCAACCATCTATCCATCCATTTTCTGTACCGCTTATCCTCACAAGGGTCGCGGGCGCGCTGGAGCCTATCCCCGCTATCTTCGGCCGAGAGGCGGGGTACACCCTGAACTGGTCGCCAGCCACTCGCAGCACTAACAAACCAAAATGGCCGATTTCCTTTTTCAATTTTAGGCATGGGTCTTTCAGACTTTTTAATGCAACCAGTTACAATAGACATTTCCTCCCAATTTCATATTGATCGGGGAAACTGGTGCCTGGGGCTAATTTCTTTCAAACTTTCCAGGGGACGCAACAGCGTGACTTTTGAGGGATCATGTTCAAGACCCCTAAAATAGATACATTTCCCCCAAGATATGCACGCTTGCCAAAATTGGTGAACTTTCGGGCATGCTGAGACCCCAAAAGGTGAATCATTTGTCACAATAATAATGAACAGCAATTGCAATCATTCTAATAATAAACAAACAAAATAACAATAAAACATCATTCAAAGTGATCCTCTTACCTTCTATGAAGTCAGACCGTCACTGTCATGTCACAAATGCACCAACCTAACTGCCCCTCATGTGTACGGATGTATATATGTAGCAGTCTCGCATGGAGGCAACCAATCAGAGTTGCAAGTCTAGAGTCATCCCCAAACTGCGTAAGGGGGGTCACAATGAGACGAGAGACTGCCAGTGAGAGTCAGTGGGGTGGGACTGCGGGGGTCCTCGGCCATATGCTTAGATGTCGATGAGAGTCCACGGCTTCAATTATAAATGGTTACATATGGAAGATCGTAACAACACCAGACTGTGATATATGACTGTGGTGCCCCCCCACCCACCCCTATGTGTAAAACAACCTATAAGCCCCGTGAGAGGAAGACATGTTGCACAATGTTTGTAATCTCAGGAAAAAACACAAATGTGATGCAAAAGGAGATGGCTTCATGTTTCTAAATTAAATTGTGGCTATGAGAAAATACCTAATGGCAAAAAAAAAAAAAAACGGTTTCAACAAAATAATGTAATACATTTAAAAAAAATTAAAACTAAAAAATATATGAAAATCTAATGTCAAAATATTTATTGAAAATGTAGTAATCCTTGAAGCATCAGGTGGAAAAATAAAAGTGCATTTCAAAATGTAAAATGTGTTATTTTTTAAAAGAAATGAACACTGAATTGAAATGTCATTCAATTAAAAAGTGTAAAAATTGTTAAACTCTATTAAATGATAACATTTATTGAACAATCAACATTCTAAAAAGTTTAGTAAAATTTTATAGAAAATTCTTAGTATTTTTTTAAAGTAAAAAAAATGTATGAAATTCATCAAATTAAAAACAAAATAACACAAGATGTTATAAAAATGTTAAATAATAATAGCATCAAATAAAAAAATAAAAACACATTTAACTAGATTGTATTATTTTATAGAATTTGTGTTTTTAAAAGAGGATTTTTTAATTGAAAGGTAATTATTTCATTTACTTGTCACCTACACAAAAATATGGATACAATATAGTAAATATTTAATAATGTAAAATTCTTCATAAAAAAATACTATAAATTACAAATGTAAAAATAAATACAGTACATTTAATAACTGAATGAATAAAATGATCAAAATAATCAAAAATGTATTGAACTGTATATATGTATATTAATTTACAGACAATTAAATGAAAAAAGACTATTATGAAATGCATATTGCTAAATACAGTATAATCACAAAAATAGACAAGTCACAATGACTATGTTTGAAAGTTGTTTTGTCTAATGACACACATTTATCTCCAAAATATGGGAAATAAAACTTAAAAATTTCATTATTATTATTTTTTTTTTCTATATCTAATATTCTGATCATTGTGCTAATGTGGGCGGCACGGGGGCCGACTGGTTAGAGCGTCAGCCTCACAGTTCTGAGGACCCCGGTTCAATCCCCGGCCCCGCCTGTGTGGAGTTTGCATGTTCTCCCCGTGCCTGCGTGGGTTTTCTCCGGGCACTCCGGTTTCCTCCCACATCCCAAAAACATGCATTCATTGGAGACTCTAAATTGCCCGTAGGCATGACTGTGAGTGCGAATGGTTGTTTGTTTCTATGTGCCCTGCGATTGGCTGGCAACCAGTTCAGGGTGGACCCCGCCTCCTGCCCGAAGACAGCTGGGATAGGCTCCAGCACGCCCGCGACCCTGGTGAGGAGAAGCGGCTCAGAAAATGGATGGATGGATGGGTGTGCTAATGTGCGGTTAATATCATGCACCGTGAACTTGTAACCTTTGGCGGCGTGTGTTCAGCTCATCAAAGTTCAGCTCATCAAAGATTGAATCATCGCAGATATTTTAGAAGGTCAACACAGACTTTTTTTGTGTTTTTCAAAGGTGACATTAATAATTTATATTCCATCACAAAGTAAAGTACATGAGTGCCCCATTATTGCTCATGTTAGCTGACTCGCGACTCAAGCTAGTGGCCCAAATATGTCAGCTTCAACCTTTAGCCGCCTGGCATTTATTTGCTTTAAAAAGACTTGAAAGTGAAGCACACGTTTTGGACGTCTCTTTTAAAAGGCGCTAACAGCCTGAGAAGCTCGTTCCAGTCCCATCCGTCCAGTCCGATTTTAAAGGCGGTGGTGAAACTGAAGCCGTGGGGAACCGATTTACTGCCCTGGTGCACTTTTTGCATCATCAGTCTGCTCCTGTGATGTTCAGACGAGATGAAACGTGCTCGTGTGTAGTCTTGGCCGTGTTTCAATAAAGTTTAGATTGTTTGAATCCCTTAAATAGTGACTGCTGATTTCAGAGCCCCAATGATGCACGGAGAGTAATTTGTATTATAGTAGTAATAATAATTCAATATTGGAGTATATAAAAAGTCTACACATCCCTGTTCAAATGTTTTTGTTGTTTTTGTTTTTTCCACCATTAATGTGATCGAGAAGCTGTTCAACTCAATTAAAAAGAATTCTTTTTTTGAGAGGGGAACTAAAATTAAATGACTGAGATATTTTGGTTGCACGAGTGTACACAACCTCCCTCTTATAAGTGGGGATGTGGCTGGGTTCAGAATTAACCAATCACATTCAAATGCATTTTAAATGGGAGTCAGCATCTGATTAATCCCAAATAAAGTTCAGCAAAAAATAAAAAATAAATAAAAAGCAATTTAATTTTTTTTTAAATTTCCCTTTAAATAATTAAAATGCCGACAATACAAAAATAAATAAATAAAAAAAGGTACATATTGTTGTGGCTCTGTTGCTGTGTCCGGGCTGCTCAGGACAACATCATCAAATAGGTGATGTTTAGTTTGCTTCTTTTTTTTTTTTTTTTTTACTAGACTCCACTAGTTTAATTCAGTGAACTTCTTTTTGCACTTGAATGACAGTTAAGAATGTTTGTTTTTTAATTATTACATTGGCCATGGTTTGACTCTGTGACAGATTACAGTGGTGTCCTGCGATACGAGGTTAATTCGTTGCTTGACCACACTCGTAACTTAAAACACTCGGATCTCAAATCATCGTTCTGCATTAAAATGAATGGAAATACCATTCATCCATTCAAGCCCCCCCCCGAAAATTACATTTTCGAAATCGTTTTTTTTCTCATGAGTAAAATACTTCCCATAAACATACAGTAATTACATAATTAAATAGATTGTAAAGAATTAAACAGTTTTGGTTTTACTTCAATGGACATTGTGCTGCTCCTTCTGATGTTAATGCCTCGGCCATCAGTTTAAGGCAGACATAGAGACTCAGACGAAGAAGAATTTCACTAATGACTCGTTTGTGTTTAAGTATCAGTTCCCATACAACACAGCGGCACCGATGCTATTTGTTAGCCGCTCCAGGGTGGTTTGCATTGTTTGTTAGCAAAAAGCTAAATGGCTTTGTCTAAAGCAAAGAAATATACGTGTAATTTTCTTTGCTTTATGTTTGACCGTAATCTTCAATTGGTGGCGAAAATAAACAGCTTGAAGCCTGATTTTGGGAGAATTGTTGACTATCTGCCAAACCGCTGCTCGTTGTGAAACGACTTGATACATTTGTGTGCAATTGATTGTTGATTGATGTGTTGGCATCTCAGTCACTTTGCTCTTGTTTTAAGAAGTTAACAGTGCACACACACTTTCACCGCTTACATGTCCAAACGTGTCCACCGTGAATGGAGAGAGCCAGTCAAATAAGTTGAGTTCTTCTACTCTATAATTACATGACAAATACTTGTATATTAAAAACACACACACACACGAGCACCTCTTCTATGGCTCTAACATGCGAGATTTGTTGTTTGTTTGGTGGGTCGGGATGGGGGCTTTATAAAATGGAGGTTATCGGACCCCTTCCTGCCCCTCCAGCCGGCTCATTAAAAATGAATGGTACTGTGTGTGTGTGTGTGTGTGTGTGTGTGTGTGTGTGTCAAGGCCACAGGAACGGCGGCTTCTGTGGAGCACATAGAGGGTCTCTCTATATGGAGCGAGGTCAACATCACCAGGCTAATAAAAGCGGGAAAGCAAATAACAAGCAACGGTGTCGTCTTCAACAAGTGAAGCTTGTTGAAGGCTTCGCGGTGACGTCCATTCAGATAAACATGAAAATAAGCTCATGTGTGCCCATGTTTCGGAGCTGGATAAACACTGAACAGCATGACTTTTGGTAGGCAGGTCTATCATGAGTAGACCCACAAAAAAGTCTCAAGACGCCATGCTGTAAAACACACAGGAAGTCGGCCATGTTGGTTTGAAGCCAACATCTTTGGGTCGTTTTCAGGGCTCCTTCGAAGATGAACTTGTCCAAGAGATTCTTTTAAAGCTTCAGCCCCCAAAGCCAGTTTCACTTTGCTACTTAAAATTTGGTAAGCATGTCTATCATGAATAGACCCACAAAAAAAGTCTCAATAAATATAGCTGGAAAGACAGGAAGTCTGCCATCTTGATTTGAAACAAACATTTTAGGGTCATTTTCTGGGTTCCTCCAAAGCCACCTTGTCCTGGAGATTCTTTTGAAAATTCAGCCCCTTAAGAACCGATAGCTGAAAGGGTACAGGAAGGACCATTTGGTGCAAAGCAGCCATTTAACAGACATTTTGGCAAATTCCAAGTGTTACTCGAAGAAAAACTTGTTCTAGGGTGAACTACACAAGCTACTGTTTCATCCGTCTCTCACATTTCACACCTTCATGCATTCGAGCTCTAGTGGTGACGTTCCAAAGTCATGTTTTGCCACCACGAGATGAAAGAAACAAGGGGAAAAAAACCCCCAAAAAACACCTTCACTGTGAGCACGTCAAAGGCTCAGACGACTTGTGCGCCCCAACGCAGGTGTGAAGCACACTTTTACACCACATGACTCACAAACGCGTCTCAGTGACGGTCTGGCAATCTGTCTGACTGACTGAGTCACGACGTGTTTTATTTTGACGACCAGCTCAAGCATTCTTCACTCACACTGCGTTCGTCGCCTGCGACATGACGTCAACGCTAACCCTTGAAGCGCTTACGCTGCATGTTCTGATCGTTGTTGTTCCACTTAAATCATGTAGGGGGCGCTACTTCTTGCAAAAATCATGTGATGTGCATTGTATTTTAATTGTTTCATGATATACCATTTTTTATTTTACGATATTTAGCCGCCGTGTTAATGTCGAAATTATGCCTAAAGTTACAGTGGCTTACAATGACATGAAATATACTTATTAGCAATACAACTTGTTTTGGATGAACACTTGGGCTTACTACGCTACTGTATTTAAATGTTGTTCATAATTTTTCGGGGGTGATACTTAAGTGTAGAAAGTTTAAGAGCGGCTGCTTTCAGGGGAAACTTGATTTTACATTTAAAATGTGATTTATATTCCTTCATGGGTACATAGTATTAAGATTTAACCTGCTTTTGAATGCATTATGCAAACTTTAATGCCAAGCGGATCATTTCTAATGTTTTTATTTATTTTATTTTGTTTAATGTGGCATACTAATTCTAAATAGATTTTCTTTAATGCTATACAAACTTTAATTCCATCTGGGAGAGACCAAAAAATGTTAAGATGTGATTTAAGAATTTATTTTGGAAGTTTTCAACCGTCTAGGGAATTTTTTTATTTTACATAATTTTATTCCATGTTTCTATAGCAAAAATGTAAATCCTGTGTTGTTGTGTTTTTTTTTTTTGGTCATTTTATTTGTCAAAGACAATTTATGAGGAATAGCTTATATTCATACAAATCGTAATGCCTCAATGGGAAATTCCAATTGAAAGAATTTTGTGAAATTTAGTACACCAATTGCTCAGGATATTCACTATTTGTTACACCGCTATGACGTCACACTATTTACTGTATGTGGCTTATCCTTCCTTCACACGCAGCGTTGAGCTTCACTGAACTGTAATGGCAACACTAGCAGTTCACTGTTCGCCACCAGCGTCCACTGCACAAGTTGACACTCGAAGGGGTCGGCAGCACCAGCGCAGCTTGTAAGTTCAAGGGTCAAAAGCGGGAGCCCCACAGAGACGGACACCGAAGCCGCCTTACTACCCCCGTCACCCGGCAAAGTGTTCCCACTTTCATAAGGTGTCTGCTTTTAGGTCGCGACCCTCGTGGTCCTTTCTGGGTGTCACATTGTCACAGGACATCCACTTTGTGCTCGGACCAATGAGCAAGCTTCTTCTTTGTCAGAGCAAGAACCCTGCAAGTAAGTGAGCCTACCCCAGCTGACGTTTTGGTGAGAGAAGCGGGATCCACCCAGAGAACCGGAAGAAAACCCACGCAAGCCAGGGTTCAAACCCGGGACCGCTCGGCCGTTACTGCCAACCGCTAATCCGCCACGCTAACCCTACTTAAGTGTGCCAAATGAGTGAGTGAAGGAGCAAAACGATGAGTCGGCATGTTGTCGACTGTCCGTTGTGACGCCAGCGCTCAAGTTTGTTCCCGGCGGCGGGAAGAGCGATAATCTTTTCGTCCAACATAAAACGACGACGACAGCTACCTAAAAACACGGGGCGGGGGAAAGATGAAATCAATTACATTAAAAATAAACTGAAACGTGTTTTCAAATCATTATATATCATCCTTATTATTATTAATAATTCTACACTGTATTTCATTGAATAATGTACATTTATTTTATATAGAAACACATTTATATTATGTAACGTTATATAAAGATAATGGACTAAATCAACATCTGCCCGACTAATAAATAAATAAAAATGAATACCATTAACAACTACAAATAAATAAAATAACAACAATGAATTTAAAATTATTGTAAATTACTTTCAATAATTATATTTATTTATATTTATTATATATGATATAAATATGTTATTTAAAAACTGTACGCTGCATTTATTTCATATTGCATAACATATATCCATTAAAAAAAATAATGGACTACTGTACTACGTCTTAATTGGTTAATTGGTCATCAACCATCAAAGTCGATTAAAAATATATATATGTTTACTTAAAAAGCAAAAGTCAACAAAAGGAAAGTTGTTAAAAAAAAATAAAAATAAAATAAAACAAATATATGAATAAATATATATAGTTTTTGACATAATATAATATTTAATATAATATATATAATATCATATTTAATATATAATAATAATATATAATATGTAATGTAATTGCAAAATATAAACAGGAGACTACTACTACTACTAATAATAATAATAATAAATGTATTCGTATTCATGTATGTTTTAGGAGCAGTGTCAAGGACTCAAGTGTGGCTATTGATACACACACACACACAAATGTCATGACCCACACATTAGTTCCAATATTACATATCTCCTAGCCTGACTAAACAGGCGTCCACACATTTATATAATTATGAATGATTAGCAATAATGCATGACTTCCACACGCACACAGGAGGGAGACGACAGAAGGAAAAAGGGCAGCACGTACCAGCTCCTGCTTCAATCTGCGCAGGCAAACATCCATGCTCTTCTTCTTGGACATCTCGTGTTGAATTAAAACAAAAAGTAATAATGAGAAATTAAAAAAAAAAAAAAAAACAGATGTCACGCAACGAGTCGCATCGTGACTGCGGAGGACTGAGAAGATGTTTGCTCTGCAGCGGTGGAATCCGGTGGAATCCTCGCTTCGCGTGACGCCAAACGAGTCAAACACCGAGTGACGAACCTCGCGTGTGTCCGTGTTGTGTGTCCGTGGTGTGTGTTGTGTGCGTGCGTCCATTCAAGGGGAGCTCTCACGTTGCTCATCCAATCCCGAGTCAGCCTCGTGGGCGTGGAATTGTGTGCATATGAGTAACCATGTGCAATAAAAATAAGTAATATGACGATATGTGTATACAGTAATATTATTTATAATGCCTCATAAGATGTAGATATTACAGTCCTAATTCATCAGAAAAAGTTCTGTTTTTAAAATAAACATTGGTATATTCTCCAAAAAGTAGTTTTTGAAAAAATTTGAACAAAAAGTCCAATGGTTGGAAAAAGTAATAAATATTACATATATTTATGGACATATTACTGTAATATGATAAAGACAGGAAGTGATGCATAAAATAAAATAATCACCATTGAATATTGAAAAAGACATCGAGTCATCTTTGTTCTTTATCTGATGCCCATAAATCATATACACTATAATCTCATATACTGTGACGACATGAGAGTCATATGAAAAGAGACGTATAGACAAAGTATTTGTATGAAACTGTAACATGAGATCTTATTAGGATAGCGTGGAAGAAGTTCGTCCGGCCTGCAGCTGCTGTTGGTGCATGCGCTGGCTTCCGCTCAGCTGTCACAACACAAAAGGAGACAGGAAACACACACAAACACACACATGCACGCACACACGCACACACAAATACAACTAGTCACAACACTGGAGTTGACAAGAATAAATATGAGGCCAAAAAAAAAAAACCCAAAAAACGATAATTGCACTGGCAGTTCGGTGTGTTCGTGGTCATCTGCCATAAAGTTCGGAGGTTCGGGATTCAAATCTCGGCTCGGTTCTTCCTCTGGACCCTCTGGTGGTTCGCAAAAACTAATCACCGTTCAGTTGTATTTAACTTTGTTGTAAAATATCTTTGCAGTTAGTCGTAAAAAATGTTTTTTTTTGTTTTTTTTGTTAAACTTTTATTTACATACAGTTTTTTTTAACTTTTATGCGCATTACATTTGAATCAAATCATTATTTTAGTACAGTTTTTATGTTTTTCTATAATTAAGCACAGTGGTAATGTTCAAATAGTGCATAATGTTACAGTGGCTTATAATATTATAGAATATGCTATTTAGGAATAAAAAAAAAAACCTAGCCCGTTTTTTGTTGACCACTTAGGCCCACTACGCTATTGTATTTTAATGTTGGTCATTTCGGTGCAACTTGGAGAGCGATTTTTATGACATTTTCTTTTAGGTGGTTAAAAGTTTGAGATGAACTGCTCTAATCTATCTATTGGTGTGAATGAGAGCGGTCGCTTGTCCAAATCTGGCCAGTCCAAGGTGGACCCCGCTTCTCTCGCCAAAGGTCAGCTGGTATAGGCTCCAGATAAGCGTGTGCCCCGGATGTTACTTGGGGTTACATTAGCCCCGTTGACAGGACACAACATTGGGCTTATAATAAGACATCAGACAAAAGATGTCAAAATGCAGTAGCAATGTGGTATATGTACACTTTTTTTTGTCATGTGACCAGACAGAACCGATCGTAGCGTGTGAAGAGTGCATTTGAGTCATTTAAGTGCGACTACATCCGGATAGTCACGCCAGTGATGTCACTTAAATGATGCTTTGCGTGAGGGAATGACAAAATAACAGCTGCTCCTTTTTGAAATAAAATAAATAATAATCTTGACAAATATTGACAAACAACTACTCACACCAATGCCAAATTTACAGTCGTCAATGAGCCTAACCTGCATATTTTTGGAAAGTGGGAGAAAGTTAGAGGACCCGGGGAAAACTTAAACAATTACTTAACGACTCGCATACTTAAAGGATACACACAGTACAAGTGGAGGCATAAATGCTACGACATTGCTATCTAGTGTTCATAACAATACATTGCACCATCATTTATTGATTTTGTTTTAACTCATAAAGTTGAGGGGGGGAAAAAAACACAGCTTCAGTTTGGCGTGGAGAGTATAGTTTGTAATTCTATTAATGATTTTTGGTTAACAATTATTATTAGTCATGCATTTTAACAATTGTATTTATACTTGAAATTCGATTTAACAATGTATCACAAATTTTTATGATTTGATTTAGTTTGTCTTTAATAACGTAATATTTTTTTCAAATCAATATTTTATGATTGAAAATAACTTATTAATTTATTATTTTCAACTTTTTCTTAATAATTGAATACTGCTTTTTTTTAAATGTGCTAATATTTGTATTAATAATTTAATGCTGCTGTTTTTATAGTGGTAATAATTCTGACTAATTCAAAACAGCACTAGCAAAATTGTTTTTTTTTACATTTATTGTATATGAACTATAAGTGCATCCACACTTAATTGAGAATTTAATAATTTTTAAATGTATTTATAATTTTGACAACTATTCAAGTTTTCAATATATTTTTTAATTGTAGTAATTCTTCTACACTTTTTGAAGAACAATGAACTATTTGCATCAATAATACTGTAACACTGGTTCATGTTTCCACTTGCATTAATACTTTGTATTACTGATTTAATTAGTACTGTTTTTAAATGTATTCTTTTTTCATTAACAATTTAGAACATTATTATTTTACGTTTTGTAATAATAATAATAATAATAATAATAATAATTATAATAATAATAATAATAATAATAGTAGTAGTAGTAGTAGTAGTAGTAGTAGTAGTGGGCGGCACGGTGGACGACTGGTTAGAGCGTCAGCCTCACAGTTCTGAGGCCCCGGGTTCAATCCCTGCCCCCGCCTGTGTGGAGTTTGCATGTTCTCCCCGTGCCTGCGTGGGTTTTCTCCGGGCACTCCGGTTTCCTCCCACATCCCAAAAACATGCATTCATTGGAGACTCTAAATTGCCCGTAGGCATGACTGTGAGTGCGAACGGTTGTTTGTTTGTATGCGCCCTGCGATTGGCTGGCAACCAGTTCAGGGTGTACCTCGCCTCCTGCCCAATGACCGGTGGGATAGGCTCCAGCACGCCCGCGACCCTACTGAGGAGAAGCGGCTCAGAAAATGGATGAATGTTAATAATAGTTGTGGTCCCAAGCAAAACAGAAGACAAATGTTGACAGTTGCAGCAGATTTTAATGGTCATGTGACACTTTTGTCAGTGCAAACAGGAACAGTCACACACACACACGCACACACAAACATCCAAGCCAAGACTTTTAAAGAAATGACAAACGAGCAGATTTTCATTCACTTTTCCGCATTGCCTGTGAGAAGAACATATTCATATTCAGAATTCATATTTGTGTTACTTTGAAGCAGTTTTGTCACAATATTTCCTCCATTTAGAGTTTTTACCATAACACAGCAATGCAACACAAATGAATCCAATGACATTCAACGAGGTCACTTGTCAAAAAAATGACTTTTTGTGTTTTTCTTTTTTTTTTTTTTTTTGGTATGAAATTCAACTGAATTTGTGCTAAACTTTGACAAAACAACCAAATGGGATCTGACGCAGCAGGAAATTAGTTAAACATTTTGTGGCTAAACAAGAAGTTGTTCCTACAGGAAGAAGGCCTTAATGACAATAGTAATAATGACACAGTGCTCATTAAACTGTGTCATTATTTTATATGCATATTTTTATAGGTTTTAAATACATTTGAAGCTTGTTGCCACTTCATCTTGTATAAAAATGCGATCATCATTTCAAAATTCAGTCAGAAATCACTGCAAATTTGTGTACTTTTACCTGAAAAAACTTAAACTTCAGATTTTTGAAGTTCCCCAAATAAATGCACATTTTCTTACCTTAACATCATTTTGGACAAATCATATAATCATTTTTAAAAAAATTTTTGTTGCTCCGTTAGCGGGATGATATACATTTAGCCACTGTGATGCAAACACACGTTCCATAAAATACAGTGAAAACAAGTATTTTGTTCGCATTGCTCCCACTAGAAATAGTGCAAAAACACTTTTTAACTTTCAGTCGACGCAAAGGCGACCCAACACTTTTGTTCATAGAGCATATTCATTGAGTAGCTTGTTCCGCACATGCGCTGTTTAAGAAAAACACAAATGGAATGTTAAAAAAATAAAGCGACTAAAACACACTGTTTTGGCTCGAGGTTTTGACCTGAATAACTGAATACTTTTGGCGAGAGAAGTGGGGTGCCAGTCCACACAAGGTCCACCCAGTCAACCTTTTTTTTTCGATACCACTTGTCCTCATTAGATGGAGCATATTTTGACTTTTGGCGAGAGAAGTGGAGTCCACCCCAGACTGGTTGCTGATATAGTTTTATAAAACAAAAATGAATGTAAAATTGTGTTTTTGAATTGACACTGCGTATAAAATGCCGTTTGTTGACAACACACTCAAACAAACAAATTCAAGTTAGCACAAAGAAGACTTTTGAGACAACAAAACATTCTTTGAGCTATTTAAGTAGAGTTTGTAGAAGCTGAACAGCGCCCCCGGCTGGACTGATACGCCAGTTGCACCGCAGTGTCTCTCCAAGGCTCCACTGTGACAAGGTCACCTGTGTCCATCCTTGTCCGTCGCGTATTTACAAAGGGCTCGCCGGCGAAAAGCGTCACAGGGCCGACATTTTGACGACGTTGGCCGAGCTGGTGGTGGTCTGGATGCTGGGGCCCGGGGAAGGGGGCGGCGGCCTGCGGGCGGGGGCCCCGTGGAGGTCATCGGCGTCGGGTGCGGTCAGGGCGGGGGGCGACGGGAGGCTGACGATGGCCGTGGTGATCCGGCCGCCTTTGCAGTTGAGCCTCCCGACGTCGTCTGCCTTCAGGTTGAGTTTTGAACGACTGCAACGAATCAAACTGGATGATTTACAGTATATCACCGGGGTCAAACTGGTGGCCCGGGGGCCAGATCCGGCCCGTCACATCATTTTATGTGGCATCGCGAAAGCAAATCAAAATTGCTCATTGTCTTCTGGTGTATTGCGATATTTGCGAGCATTTATTTATTTTTTTGTTACCAATCCCTCTTTGAAAAGAAATGTAATAGTTGAAAAACATGTTTTTATAGAGTTCTGATTTCAAAACTGGTTATTCATCAATGTGTTTCGTATACTGTATGCAATTACAGTATATGAGGTTATCTTTCATTTATATGGGTTGTGTTGGAAAATGTATGTCAGAAAAAGATTTGCCCAAACTGGGTTCACAGTCGCAGCGGCCCTCCGAGGGAAGTCATAACTACGATGTGGCCCGTGACAAAAAGGAGTTTGACACCCCTGCAGTATATTATTTCATGTCAACTGTTGGTGCCTTTATACAATGTTTTGCTTTTTAACGTTATTTTTTTTTATTTCAACACTTTAAAGCAGCAGAAAACTCGATTGTCAGGATTGCGTTTCACCTGGCGGAATGCGACGGCCGATCAGCACACTGGATGTGGACGGCGCTGAGCTCCTGCAAGGGCCCCTGTTGGTTGGGTCCAGGCCGCAAGGTCGTGTTCCTCTTGGCCCCGCGGCCGCAGCAGGTCGGCGTCGCGGCGTCGCGGCTGCTGACCGACGCTCTGCGGGAGGGGAAGCGCTGCATCACGGCTTCTAAATAGTTCTGCTCGTACAGCTGCTCGTCTACGAATTCGTGAGCCTGGAGGAGGGGGAAATGCGCGTGAGAATGTTTGAACATATGAAGAGGAGGCAGGAGAGGGCCCAAGTTGGTGGTCTTGCACCTACAGTGGTTTTCTCCAGACAGTGCAGCAGATGGTGGTGTTGGCTCTCTAAAAGACACGACGACTTGGGCAGCTTCTGCTCGCCGGCATTTGCACCCTGACGCAACAAAGTCAGCAGCTGTTAAAAACTCAAACCAAGTCATGTTTATTTTTTTTATTTTTTTGACACCTAGATTCTTTTCTCTTGTCAACCGAGATACTTGTCGTATACATATTTTAAAATCTAGATAATTGTCCTAATTTGACCTAGCTGCTTTATCAAGTGGTTCCTTGAGTTACAAGTTGAACTTGTTTCAAAACACAAATCATATTTCACCATTCAAATGCATAGAAATGTCATTAATCCGTTCCAGTCTCGCAAAAAAACAAAACAAAACCAATACAACTGTTTGGCAAGTATTTGTGTTTTCTTTTTTTGGACAAAAATAGCATTGTATATTGGTGCATGTTACAAAAACACACAATAACGACATAACTGTTCAACTCGCTCAGTGCTCTGTAGCTCAGACATCAGTTTGTATCGCAAATCATCATGCTCGTGAGTCAAAGCAAAAACTCGTCCCAGTCATGGCTAATTTCGTAAAAAACTCGCAAGGCTGGTCACTCGTATATCTCAAGGCACCCCTGTATATTTTGAAGGGTTTAGTTTGGATTTATGGTCAGGGTTAGTGTCAAATTGGGATTAGGGTTGGGATAAGGAATTGGTGTTAGGGTCAAGGCTGGGGTCAGCGTTAGGGTAGAGATTGGGTTCCAGCATTGTTATGGTTGTGGAATGTGTTAGATTAGGTTCAAATCTACATCATTTTATCCATTTAAGAATGGATACAGCTCTAGATCCTTTTCCTTGTATCATCGTTTTGCTTTAGAAAAAAAAAATCCAATTGTTTTGTGCTTTCAAACTTTACTCACCCTATACATCTTTTAAAAATCTGATGATTTTAATTTTTTTTTTTTTGGAATTCTTTACTTTTTTCCTTCCCCAAAAGTCAATAAACTATACATTTAGATCTGGCTACATTATCCATTATTTTATTTGTCAAAATCCTAAAACCTTTTTCTTTCATCTTTTAAAATCTAGATTCTTTTGTGCTTTTTAGATACTTGCCCAATAAATATTGTTTTTTTTCTTGAATCTAGATAATTAATTTATTACTATATTCTATTAATAGGGAACTGGTGCAGGGAACGATAATAGTATATTATCGATACCTACGTGTTGGTAATGGTTACGTATAGACACTAGAATATGAATTATTCTTTAATATTGCTTATTTATTGATAAATAAATAGAGATTAGAAGTAGGAAGAGTTACATTTCTATTTCTACTCGTCCTACTCCTTTCCAAACGTGTAAATGATCAGGTAAATGTAAAGTACCGATTCATTACCCACGTTTGTGTTGATTGTTGTTTTCCATTTTTTAAATTTTTTTTCATTTTCATAAATAAAACAAAAACTAAATAAAAATAATTAGCTATACCCCAGATGTCATTTATTTTTCTCATGTTAAATTTTGCTTCTATTAATTTTTTTTTTTTTTTTTAATAATCTAATCTATGTTTTTGAAATATTAATCACAAAAAAAAAGACACTTTGCTTGTACTGGTCATCCACTTGTTGGTCTAAATTACTTCCAGTAATTATCAACAGTACTGTAAAAAAGTGCTACAGAGCACTAGTGGATGCTGTCAGCAGCCTTGAAGTAAGCCATTTGTGACGCTTCTGACATCAAGAAAACAAACAACAACAACAACAACAACAAAAAAGCAAGATTATGGATTAGTTTTCCGAACTGGACTTTCTAAGGGTTTCAAAGAAAAGAAAGATTCGTCTCGAGCGTTGCCAAGTAAGATGAATAACAGTTGATTTGTCTTTCAGCGCGTGCGCTCAAAGGGTTCGGGTTAGGGGCGATCAAACCGCAAGGATTCTCATCCACATTCCACGCACCCGTGAAGGCAACTGTAAGAACGTGGGCTGAGGAACATGACAGCTTCTCGATGATTGCGTTCTTCCTTTCAATGCATCAAGCCTTAACGCTTGGCTGTCTTTTCACTTGAACCAAGGCAACGTTACGATACTCAAAAATGCACAAAATCGGGTGTGATGTGTTGGTAGTGTGACTCACTCCCTTGTCGAGTGGACATAATCTTAAGGACTTTAAAGGTTAACTGGAAACTGGCAAAATTACCCCAAAAGGGTCGTTTAAAGTCCTTAAGATTTTGTCCACTTGCGACCAAATTTTAACCAGATGAACACATGGGTTATGCTAAGTTTCAATTTCTGTCATGGCATGTGGGTGGAGAATGCAAGTTAACTTTATTGACAACAGCAAACCCTCACAGCATCACTCCAAAATTCAGCCCTTAGGAACATGGAATTTGGTAGACGTGTCTTGCATGAGTAGACCCACCAAAAAGTCTCAAGAAGCCAAAAAGACACAACCTGTCTGCCATTTTGGTTTGAAGCGGCCATTTTAGAGTCAATTTGAACATTTCGATCATTCCTTCAGAGACAAACATTATCCTGTAGGTTTTGTCAATTTGCTACCAAATTTCAACTTCAAATACAAGGCAGATGAAATTGCAAAGATTTCGAATTTTCATCACGGCATTTGGCCTGAGCACAGAAGAAAACTTTGATGACTCGACTGAAAACATGAAACCCTGATAACGGCGCTCAACAATTCCGCCCCCAAGGCTGGTTTCACTTCGGAAAATTAAATTGATGCCATGCCTGAACAGATACAGGAAACCTGCCAATTTGGTTTCGAGCTGTTGTTTTTGGGTAATTTGGGCCATTTCTAGCGGTCCTTCAAAGATGAATTTACCCAAGGAATTCCCCCAAAGCAGGTTTCACTTAGCAACATGAAATCTCGTCAAAAAAAAAAAAAAAAAAAGTCTCAAGAAGACATGACTGAAAAGCTATCGGAAGTCTGCCATTTTGGATTGAAGCAGACATTTTATGCTCATTTTGATTGCTTCTTGCAGTCCTTTAAAAAACTATTTTTGTTGTCCAATTATTCCCAAATTGGAAGCACGTATGCTATGAAAATGGGTGGTGCTAATTTATGAAAAACATGTTTTTTTACTCATCCTGTTTTACTTTTTTTTTTTTTTAATTTTGGGAAGAATTGTTATAAATTCATAGGCGGGTATCTCAATGATAAATTCAAGCTGTCTAAGAACATTCGGTCTTGAAATTTTGTTGAAACAAGGACATGGGATAAAAATTGAAGAAGGCGCCCAATATGATCATGAGCCTGACATGAGCCGCTAATAAACTCAGTCAAAACAAATAAGAATCCAAATAGGAAGCCAAGAGGCGGCGGCTGATTTAAGTGACAGAGAAAACGGTCACATATCGCTTCACGACCACTGACGGGCTCGACGGCCGCCGGCGTGCCGCTGTAATGTGATTCGCCGGCGGCCCGGTGGGAGATTTGCCGAGGGCCACTCGCAGATGGCATTTATATGATAATGCTAAAACACCGGCGTCGCCTCCCGACTCGATTAGATCCGAATGGATTTGAGGAAATGGAAGGCTATAAGCCATGTGCTGGTGTTAACAGATACAAGAAAAGGAATAGAGGGCGAATGGATGAAATGAAGCGTAAAGTAACAATTAGATGAGCAGATACATGAATGCGAAATTAGAATTTTGACATTAAGGACATTTTCAGGGTTCTAAGCAAAAACCTTGTCTTTTTGTTTTATGTATATAATTGTGTCCAATGTCCTAATGATATCCGAGGTCATATTATGAATCCATATGACAGTGGTTAGCATATTTTTACACTGTGTGGGCATTCAGAATGCACATGAATTTTGGTTCTGTAGTTTATTTTCAGCTGTTATGACAGCCAGAAATCGGAAGTTTGCGAAGCCACTGAAGAAGCGCCTCTGAGGATTTGTGCCACCCCCACTTTGGCTGCCGTGAACCTTCAACTCGCTTTAACCTCCACAACACACATCTTAACTTTTCAAGCAGAGCTCAAGCTTCTTATTGATCTTGTCATGTCTTAGCAAAAAAGCAAAAAATATGTATCTAGTTTATGTCATAGTGATGGGGAACCAGATGCGGCCTTTTTGTCTTTGAAGGAACATGAGTCTTTTTTAAAAAAAAAATATTATTACCCATCCATTTTCTGAGCCGCTTCTCCTCATTAGGGTCGCAGGCGTGCTGGAGCCTATCCCAGCTGTCATCGGGCAGGAGGCGGGGTACACCCTGAACTGGTTGCCAGCCAATCGCAGGGCACATAGAAACAAACAACCATTCGCACTCACAGTCACGCCTACGGGCCATTTAGAGTCTCCAATTAATGCATGTTTTTGGGATGTGGGAGGAAACCGGAGTGCCCGGAGAAAACCCACGCAGGCACGGGGAGAACATGCAAACTCCACACAGGCGGGGCCGGGGATTGAACCCGGGTCCTCAGAACTGTGAGGCTGACGCTCTAACCAGTCGGCCACCGTGCCACCTATTATTATTATTATTATTATTATTATTATTATTATTATTATTATTAATATTATTATTATTATTATTATTATTATTATTATTATTATTATTATTATTATTATTATTATAGCGACTCTGCCTTCTCCCATTGTTATGGACTATTAAGTGCCACACTAGAAAGACGATGAATAAAGTCACATTTTTCAAGAGACCAACATTTATTAATAATTTAAAAAAACTGTCAGTTCTATGAGACTTAAGTATTTGTTCCTATAAAATAAAAGGAGAAAACTAAAACAGTTTAAAAGAAAAAGTTTTTTTCCATATAAGTTGTATATTTTTATTCGTGTCATCTTAAAAAAAATTTTGGGGTGTTTTTAAATATAAACATATAAAATCGAAGCAAATCTAATCATACAACAATACAGTTGTATTTCTTTCTTTTTTTGAGAAAGAAACTGCCCACATTTAGAGAAAATGCCTTTTATAAGTGCATATTTTCCAAAATAACACAGTATATATTGTTAGCCTAATAGCATAATTGCTATTATTACTGCTATAAAAGCTTACTTGGAAGTACTTTTTTTGCGTACGGTTCTGCAAACTACCAAATTGTTAGCGTAATGGCATAATTGCCCAAGTCATTTTCCAACATTTTTGTTAAACAAGAAAAAATAAAAAATAAATTTCAACAAATAAGAAGAGTCCAGTTGCCCTGATTCGACCTTTGCGGATTACCATGACCTGGATCATTGACAATCTACACAGAAAATAAAATCGAGTAAGAAAAAACAAAATTTTTAGCAAGCACATTTTTGTTTTTTTATTGATATTTTGACAGTAAGTTAAAAATGACCAAGGTCATTATGTAATTAGTCTAACAATATTTAGCATGCTCTTTTGATTGATGATTTCTGACAAGATCAAAGCCCTTTTTTTTTTTTTTTTTTTTTTTGTTAAACAAAGTCATTTTTCATAGATTCCAAGAAATGACCTATTGTGAAAACACATTTTTTTCGAGAAATAAATTGTGACTTGAAGAAATGGCTACTTTTTCCTCCACTCAAAAGATAAGAACATTAATCTCGTAGTACAGTATATATAACTTTTCTCTTCCCACTGTGACCTCCTTTCTACATTGTTCAGTGGTGGACTTTTGAAGTGTAAAACATCTCCTGCACACTCCTTTCACACACGTTATTTAATTATCACCGTGAGCAACAAAACTCGGCGGATAAAAGTTTAAATCTTACTTTGGTTTTGCAAGCCAGGCTTAAATCAAAGGTTGGAGTGCAGACAAAGTGGGAAAAGTAGCGTGTGTGATTACGCTCTTATCACCTCTGCCCTGGGAATGTCATCATTCCGACTTGTTCTGCTCTTTATCGCCTTTGGAAGGACTTTTCAAATGTTCCTTGGTGAATTAAGGCAGTAATTGTCATTTTGAGGGCGTGTAAAAGTGTGCGAACGTGTGTTTTGCGTGTTAGAGGTGCGAAGCTATCCACTTGCAATGGAGTGCAATAATGAATATTGTTGGACAAGGACCATTGTCATTCATCTGTCATGATGAATGACAATCTGTCATTTTTTTTTTTTTTTAAATAAAGACATCTGAGAGCAGCCTCTATTCTTTCTTTTTATGCAACTTCATTCTCATAACTGCATGCTCGTTATGTTCGGACTCCATTTGAGTTACGTTACAATTTATTTTCGTCACGTGAGAGCTTCTTATGATTTCATTCTCAAAACATTGGGACTTTATTTTTGCAATGTTATGATTTAATTCTTGGAATCTTACAACTTCATGACAGTAACACTGTGACTTCATTTTCGTAAAACTGACTTTCTTCCTATAACGACTTCTCATAAAGTTACAAATTCATTCTAGCGACACTGAAATTGATCACATAACATTCATGAAACATTATGACTCTTTCCTCACAATATTATACTATTATTCTTGTTATTTTACAACTTTTTCTTCACTTTATTTTATCTTCAGCTGGGTCGGTGCTCTGGTATTTTTTTTTCATTTAATATAGAGCATTCACTTGTGAAATTCATGTGCAAAAATGAACCTGTCTCATAATTATAAAGCTGCTTTTGAATTCATTTCCTGAGTGTATCTGTCTGCCGTCTGACTTCCCTTAGTGGGCATGTTTGCCATTTGATCTTTTTTTGGCAGTTGCGATTGAACCCTGTGAAGTCTGCAAAGCAACAAGTGGATGTACAATGTTAAGCTATCAAATAATGTTTCAGTTTTAAAATGTATAATAATATATTTTTAAAAAAAAAAACACACGCACAATTGCATTTAAGGGCGCTTCTTCCCTAATCTACGGCACTGTTGTTGTTCGAAGAGTCAGAGGTCAAGCCTCACCGTCAGCTCCAGCAGCTCGTTGAGGAGTCCGTTGCGTTTGCTCAGCAGGAAGGCGTTGGCGCTGCCGGACTTGGCTAAACGTATACGGGCCAATCTGGCTTTCTGGATAAAGAAAAAAAAGAAGACGTGCGCAGCACGTCAGGCAGGTGGGCGACATCTTACATACGGTATAATGACTTCTTGAGAGCTTCTAACTCGAATGTCGGGACTGTTGTAAACCCTCGCGAACAATACATTTATGCTAGCTAGATGAGAAACCCACCAACGTGAAAAGCGAGACCTGAAGTGAAGTCCTAATTACCGAAAATATTTTTGGGGAAATCACTTCAAGGCCATAAGGAGAAAACAAATGAATTTAAAAATAGCAAGTACGGGGTTTGCTGAGGATGCCATGTTTTCTCATGCGACTGCGCTAACTAGTCGCTGCACGCCGTTCGTAATCTCGAAACCTCATCTGCCGGTCGTCGCCGTAAACCGAGGGCCGTGTCCCTCTAAAAGCACCTCACAGATAAACTATCTCTTAGCATTCACCGCATAAGAGCAATCCTCTTAAATTGCTTTAGCCCCCATATGCTCTCCTGTGTCCCGCATTCCAGTCGCAGCTTGAAAGAGCTTGCGAAACGCGACTGGAGTTAAACGCTTTCAATTCTCTCGCTTCTCTTTTGCGCTTTCCGGAGGGAGGCGTCGCGCTAAACTAAACGAGTCAGCCCCTCGGAAAGATGGATTTGATAACTCAGCAGAAGGAGGGCGATCGAGAGTGGCATAGGGAATGAGCGAGAGATGATATCGTAATGAAATTTTCTCAAATGAAGAAGATATTAGGGCAGCTGTGAAGGATATGAAGCTGCCTCAAGTGCTCTTAAAAGTGAGCCGATCTCTTCGACCGGGTTCTGCTTCTCACACTCCCTCACGCGGCCCAATAAACTAGACCTGGCAGAACTCGTCGAGCCACGGAATTCGTTTGGGAATTTTTGGAGATTGTGGCTGCAGATACCTGCAAAGCAATATAATGATCACTGATGATGATTTTCGCGCATGCGTAATGGAGCGTGTCCGTCTCTGTTGCGTCGCATTAATGAGAGAACGAGTTTGACAAGCAGAATGCTGCTTCGGGCTCGTCTCGCTTGATCAAAGGTTGCGCTTGACACGAGGACGAAGGGTGTGAGGGAAAAACCGACTCTGACGCGGCAGGAAGTCGATTGCGATTGGTCGGGCCTGGGAGCATCTGTCACTCTTTCGATGGTCGATCGAGTCCTAACGGAGGTCGAGTTAAGTTTACTGAGCTCTGACTTTGTCGGCGGTCGAGTTTGTTTAAAATCCCAAATATTCGGGATGAGGTTTAGAGAAAAAGCTCAGTATTGGCGAGTGCAATATTACGAAGGAGTGTTGACAATGCACGCTAACATTACGCATCGTCGTCTTCCGCACAGAGACGTCGCCATATTTAAAGGGAATGAGAGGAGCCGCTTTGATCGGCGGCGAATAGAATCGGCTGGAGACACGCCCCCAGCGGCGCAGCCCGGCCATTCTCGGATCCGCCGGGGTGCGCTGGTCTCCTGAAACAGCAACATCGGTTTAACGTGCCACGAGCGCACGCCGCTCATGAAATATAGAGCCCAGAATGTTGCAAGAATGAAGTATCATGCTGTAATGTCGCGAAAAAAAGTTGTCGTGTTATGACCATGAAGTTGTTACGAGAATAATAATAATAAGGAAATTGAAATGTTACAGGAGTCCAGTTATGTCAATGAAGTAAATGTTGCGAGACTGAAGTCATAAAATTACTGGGATTGGAAGTCAGTTGTAAAAATGAAGTTTTAATGTTATGAGAATAAGGGCATATAAAATAATGAGAAAAAGTTTTCATGTTATGAGAATACCGTCCTACTATAAAGACGTTAATGAAGTTAATGCCAACATTATTTTGAATGCTGTAATAATTGAATGCCACTCCTCCACATGCTTAATGGCGCGTGTTTTCCGTTTTCCGCCCGCTGAATTAACGTTGCCGGCGATCTGTTGTTGTCATTCACGAATGATGAGCGTCTCATTGTCCCTCTGACGGAACGTCAACTAATAAGGCTTGTTAGATTTTGCTTGTGAAACTTTCCAAGCTCGGAGTTGCGGTGAGGCAGCAGAAAGTTTTCTTCAAAAAAAAAAAAAAAAAACTCAACGCTGAAAGTAAAATTTCAAGTGTAATTCTACTCAATGACTGGAGCTTCTTCCCACTCTGCCCAAAGAAGGATAAGGATTTTGCTGGCATATTTTATGACTTATTCCTTATCCTGCTACTAGTTTAAATTATTTTTCAGACTTTTTCTCATGAATTTATCACTAAAACCGAGGTTCCGCTGTAACTATATCTGGTATTTAAATTCATTTGTGTTCTTTTCTTATTTTACCTAATGAAGCGTCCACTGAGTGTTTATATAAGACACTTGAAGCAGTTAAATACGTCAACGTCCTCAATTTGTTCGCAGCAAAGAAGCCCTTCGTGTAATGCTGTGGAAAAGGTCAGGCCCACCACGTGAGAGCAGCGAGTGGATAGCTAACATTTAACACTCGGCTGTAGTGTGTGTGTGTGTGTGTGTGTGACACGTACAAGAATGTCAAATAAAAGGGAAATACATTTCTGAGTTCCTCTGCCTATCTGCCACAACTCAACTGGCATTATTACCAGAATGTGCTCAACTGCAGAACAGAACAAGTTCAACAACGACGACAACAACAGCAATCAGTGAATCCTGCTATCCACTTCCCGTGTGGTAGTCGATAAAGAGGCCTACCTTCTGGGCACGGCGCTTGTCTGCCCTCTGGTTCTGGTGGTAAATGCGGCTGAAGTTGGATACAATGACGGGCACAGGCAGGGCGATCACCAGCACGCCACTCAGCGAGCAGATGGACCCGAAGATCTTTCCGGCAATGGTCTTTGGCACCATGTCTCCGTACCTGTAGATGATGTGGATTGTGTTCACAATATGTTCACACTCAAACCTCAATGGTGTTTATAGAGTAAGTAGAGTATTACGTCCACAAAGTGTGTATCAAATGGACTTAATTTAACATTGTGCTGTCCATTTGGTCGTGCTGTGTAGATTAATCTCAGTCATCCAGGTCTTGGTATACCACAAAGGTTCAATCGAAGCAAGCACACTCTTTGTGTCTGTTGACTCTCTTGTATTTTGTTCTTGTTTTCCGAAAATGTTGAAAAATGACTCGGACCATTATGCTAATTAGAGTAACAATGTGATGGTTTGCAGGACCATGCAGAAAGTATTTCCGAGACAGCTTTTCCTCGCGGCAGTGCGGAGACCAAGGAAGTAACCATTGCGGTGCAGATTTGGATAAATGTGCAGATCAGGGAATGTATTTCAATTCTTCACAATTAGTGTCAATGTCTTGAGAATGGAACAGTCCGGCCCCAAATCCAACTGGTGCTGTCTGTCAGTGAAAGAGGACAAACCTTCTGGAGAACAGCAATCCAAGCAAGAGGGGGTGGGTGATAAAATGTGTCTCATTGTGTTGTGCACAATCGTGCAACAGCTCACCACAGGCAAGGTGTCAGATGCACACGATGACTGACTCGTAATATCCTTGAGCAAGGCACCTTATGACTCTTATTAATGAACTGTGCAACAAAATGAGTCTTGTAGCGACTGTTACCAACTGCAATGTTCACAAAGGAACATCGCACGCTGTGATTTGATATTGACTTTTGAGGCATTTTGCTGGCTATCGCTTCCCCGCCTCCATCGTGAGCCCCGAAGCTCTTGAGTCTTTGTGCTGAAAAGTTCACTAAAAACTGGATGACTGAATCCATTTTCTCCTGCGTAGATTTCATACACTGCTGCTTCCTCCAAATTTCTGCTTCACACACACACACACACACACACACACACAGGAGGTATAGGATCTGTGGTAACCTAATGACTTTTGTATCATCCATCAGTGATTCTCAAAGTGTGGTACTAGCACCAGCGGTAGTACGTGGTCTGTTGGTACACCAAAGAATCATTGCCCAAGTACAGTTTAGTTGGATTTAACTTTTTAGTACAGTATATTTCCACTCAATATTTATAGAAATAAAAAATATTTAAGAACTTTTTTATAGTTTTATTTAGGTACAGTTTTCATTTAAATGTCAGATGCAATCAATTTTAATTGTATCATGATTCAATTCAATGTTTTATTTTCCTATATTTAAGTACAGGGTTAATGTTCAAACTGTGCATAATACACTGAAATTGTTGTAATGTGTGTTTTAATGAGGAAAAATGTCACTCCATAATATTGCACTTCATTAAAACATTCAGTAATTACATAATTGACTAGAATTTAAAAGAATTCAACAGTTTTTGTCACATTGCATTAATTGAATGGCCACTGTGCTGCTTGCTCTTTCTGGTGTGCCCTCCTTAGCCACATGGGCCCAGTTTAAAACAGACAGACGGATATACTGGTCATTGAAACTTCTCAACTCCTCCAGACTCATCAGTACAGCACTAATACGAGCCATTTTTCTCAGAGGATAACAAATATGTGACTGTGAGTACTGTTATATTCTCTATCTTCATGTGTTGGTGCACAGTTTGTGTTCAATCATTTGCTTAAAGGGTTACAGCACTGCACCATAGATGCTATTTAGCGTTAGTATTAAGCTAGTGGGCGGGGGGGGGGGGGAAATATTGCTTTGGCCCCATCTAATTAGTGGGGGTTCACTATATGTATATCATTTTTTTCCCCCCACATCTGTGCTTTACTGATATGTCTCATATTGGGGGGGGGGGGATGTACACATATCAAAGATGATGTACGCACGTTGCAACAAAGGCATAGCAGTGGCTAATGGTTGTAAAGTCAAAGTTATTATGTGACCTTATCTTGAAAAATATTATTAAGAGGGTGACATGTAATGAGAAAACGATCTAATCTGAATGGGAAAAAAAAAACGATTGTAGGAAATGTATGTAAATGTGTTTCATCCTTTTTAATCTGTTTTTTCAGTCTTTGTCAGAAGTGCGGAAGGAACAGCATGCTCTGGGCAGATGATGTGATGAAATTCAAATCAAATGAGAGAAGGAGAAGGAGAAGAAGAAGAAGAAGGAGGAAAAGGAAGAGGCACTGTGGAGCCAAAGAAATCCCGGGAGACGGAAAGGAAGCAGCAGCAGAGTCACACTTTGTTACAACGGCGATGAAGATCATCAACTATCGCTGTCGCAAGGGCAACCAAAGGACGATGAAATGTTTGTGTTATTGTTGCCTTGACAGGTGTAAAGAGCTCACACTGTAATTTGTCATTTTTATTTATTTCAGCAAGATTGATGACTTGAACGCCAGAACGTGAAAATCCGCTGTAAACATATCAAGGAGCAGAGTTACTGGACCCGCAAGTCATCAATCACCCATACACACACAGCAGTTTACCTCTTAAGCCTTACTTCAATAACATATTCATTTTCCTTCAGAATACTTTTTTTAAAAAAAACAGGCGGGATGTCACATTTGAGTCTCATTACCTTTAGATGCATGAGTGACTGGAATCTACAGTTTTCCATAGGGGGATCAAAAATGACCCATATCAGAATGCATGTTATATGGATTTTTGGCTAAGAATAATCATTTGCATGATCAATTCAGTTGTTTATCTTATTTGTAAAGAGGTCAGTAATTGTGCTCAAATATATGTTGCTTACAGGGCAACATACCAGTACAGTAGATGCTATTTAGTGCTAGTGTTAGCAGTGCTAATGGTGCTGGCTGGAATGGCGCCCCAGTTGCCACCTCCCTGGTTGGATTGTTGTTGATATTATTATTAAAAAAACAAAACAAAAAAAAACAAAAAAAAGAACAGTACATTATTTCTAATTGACAGTGCAGAAAATGCACAAACATAAATTGATCATGATTTACTTGCTGGTTTGGACCATAACGTCAGAAAATAGGCAAAAATGGTGATCATTATTTCCAAAGTAAAAAAAATAATAATAATTTGCATATCTATCTTGCGTATCATATTAGCATGTTTATTTTGATGGAACAATGTTATTATGACAAATATAATTATGAATATTTACTTTTGGAAGGCTGAATTTGGGCTATTTGAAGTTAAACAAGGTCTCTAAATGAATAGTCAATAATCAAAAATTGTTGATTGTTGATTAGTCGATTAATCATAGCAGCTCTTAACACAATTCCGTTTTTTTTTTTTCAATTCGTGGCAATTCCATGTCAAAGAAGTAATAAATAGGAACACAGAAATTGGCATTCTTACAGTTTACGAGGCGTCGACATACACATCAGCATCGAAAGTAATTTGGCGTCTACTGTATTTTGAGTTTGAACTGTTAACGGGGGGTCCATTACGCACATATTTTCACAACAGCGAGGGTTCACTGAAGTTGCCAGATGAGCTAACGGGTAGCCGAGTTTCTTCGATTTCTTCTTCAGCCGAGACAGAGATGAGTTTCATTTTCCATTGTATGGTCATCTTCCCATTTCTACCTTTTTTTTTGCCATCACTGGTACCCTTACATATTGGCCTATAAAAGCCAAAGAAAACGCAAAGCACACTTTTTTAAAGGGTTTTCGCAGTGGACCAAGTGAAAAAGTGAGAAGCCACATGACAGTCGAGGTGATAAATGGACTTGCTGTACTTGGCAGCTTGCAGAATGGATGAATATTAAGCAGCACAATGTGTGCGCTTTGAGAAAAGTTTGGCCGCGAAATAAGAAGAGACCAAGACAAATGTCTTAATTGTCGGCGCAGGCTGTTGTTGAGTTGTTGCTCCCTCATTGACTCTTTTAAATGAAGTGCGCACAGCTCGGGCGGAGCAGGTGACGTTAAAGCCCTCAGCCTCGGATCTAAACGCGGGTCGTGATGGATGGCGTTCGCTCTTGCGGCGGCTTTAATATCCCCGGTGTAAAAACAGACATCACTTTGTTTCTTCACCTCCCCTTAATACCAGGCCGCTCCCGCAATACGGCAGGTGGTGTGCGGTGCCGCCTTGCCTCCGCCCGCATTTGATTGATGGTCAAGAATGCCATTACTCATGGGCAATTTTGTTGAGGTATAGTTATGTTCTAAAGCAGATGAGAGAAAACAAACAAACAAAAAAAAAACAGGCTTTGCTGTATACAATGCTCTTTTACAAGAGTGTTGTAAGAAAATCTTTGTTTTTTTGAAAGTCAATTATGTATCACAGTGCATAAACATGGCAGACATGCTGCACTAAAAATGCATGAAAATGTGATTCTTTCCCATAATGTCACAATATCCATCCACTTTCGATACCGCTTATCCTCATGAGGATCGCACTACACCGACAGAAATGGAAACAGTTCAATACAGTTTTTTCTATGATATGACAATTGGCTATTGATCTATTCTGTCATTCAGATAAGAGGATGTGTTCAAATGTCCCAGATAATCATTCCAACATTGCTATACTTGATTTCCAGAGGGTATGAAATAATAGTTTTGACCTATATGCAAATTTGTTCCTAGCGTTTCTAATGCTGAGATGACCCGTAATGATCATAAATGGCTGTCCTTTCGCTTGCTCTGTTTGGCCGCCCGCTCGCTCGCCGGTAAAGTGGACTGACATTTTCTAAACTGCATGAGTCTTTTTTTTCGCTGGGCTTATCCAACATGGATGCCGGCAAGATGTTATTAGCCTCATTCCGACTCGGAACAAGGGATTAAGATGTTTTTTGTTTGCTTTTGTTTTTGTGTGTGTCTTTCTGGTAAATCCTTGAAAAGGAAGAAGAGGCGACGTTCATGTACAGTTACCTAACTGTGTCTGTCATGCATTTATGATGACGTGTAAAACGAGCTAATTAAAAGCATTTGTCAGAATCCGCCTTGTCACACTCACTTCGCAATAATTCAAACGGCCCATCAAAACGCTCCGATATATGACACATCTTTTTTTTTGTGGGTAGTTTCAAATGTGTCGTGCCAGATGGGCATCATAAGCATCTGGGAACATTTGAGGAAACAGCCATAAAGTTTACGTTACGTTTTAATGATCTTGGTATTCAATTGCTTGCTTGATTTCAATGGAGGACCCCCTTTATAACACAACTATCATCGGGAGCAGTTTTCAATCAATATTTATCTAATAACATGACAATAAGATTTTTTTTAAATATGTTGAGAGATGTTGATTGATTGATTATTACATTTGCCCTCCACTGTCTGAGTGAGCAGTCATTGTGAGTAGAAGCCACTGTAATTACAAAAAAGCCAGACTCGCCATTGGCCAAGCAGTATATGGGGCGGGGCATGTCGTTGTGCGAGACAAGAAAGAGGGCATGTAAAATGTACACATTTTCCCACAAATGTTTGGGAGATTTGTTATCGTCCAATGAAACCAAAGTGGAACTTTTTGGACATAATTCCACAAGTTATGACGCAAACACAACACTGCTCATCGCCAAAAAGAACCGACTCGGGGCTGAACGACTTCAGATTTTTTTGGGAGTCGATGCTAAAGTGATGTTAGTCGATGTTAATCACTGACTCAGTCCGTGCTGTCCTCGGTTGGACAGGCCCCACCCATCAAATCGTAGATCCAATCACATGAAGATACCATCAGGGCCTCACAGACAGTCGGACCTTGTAATTCACGTAACACAACTGCAGGACTTGTTTGTTTAATTTTTTTTTTTTTAATGCAGGAGGAGGGGAATGCTTTGCAAAAAAAGCATCGTTGCAAAGCCGCACTTGTGCTACGTGGCTTCTTCCAAGAGTTTTATATGAATTGACTGTGACTTAAGGTGTCTGTGATTTGTGATTGGATGAGTGAGTCAGTGGGCGGGGCCAGTGGAAGGAGGATGAGGGTCGGGAGCGTGTCTGTGGGATGAAGGCTGAGAGTTGAGAGAAACGCTAGTTGGATATTTTCTGTGGCGACATTAACCGTTCATCGTAGCAATAATCGAAGTTATTGATCGACCGCTGCTTGTCTTTGTTTCATCGTCTAAGCAGCTTCAACGGTAAATTGCCTGTTTTTTCACTTACAGCGTTTGGTGAATTCACTAGCAGCTAGCGCTGTCAAATGACCAGTTTCTTTTTTGGTAAAATATTGCCAAACGCTTGAGGCACCGCCGCTAGCTTGCTCTGCGAACACACCACCTGTTGATTTCAACGAGGCGTCAGTGTTGTTGCTAAAACACGTGACTGGCGATTAATCGACATCAATCTATGACAGTCATTGCGCAGTGGTAAAGTCGACACGTCAACTAGTCGACCCGTTTGTTCGACCGCTAATACCTACAGTTGAGGCATGGTGGCGGCAGCATCCTGCTTTGCGGCTGTTTGTCTTCAGCTGAAACTGGGGCCTTAGTCAGTGTGGAGGGAATTATGAATCGTTCCACTTCTGAATACAGTCAGTGTTAGCACAAAACCTTCAGGCTTCTGCTAGGAAAAAAAAATTAAAAATCATGGAAAGCCTACTAAAACACCTGAAATGTATTTGGGTTAAATCAGAGGCACTTTAAATGATGGCAGGTGTTTGAATGCAATAGGTTAATTTTGAATACAGCTACATCTCAGTTACAAGAGGGTGTGCACACTTGTGCAACCATGAATTTTTTTTTATTTTTAATTCCCCACTTGAAAAGATAAAAAGAAAGAATACAAATCTCTTGATTTGTCCAGGTTATAGGTCACAATAATGGTGGGAAACGTTTTGAAAGGATTTCTCTTGGTCTAATTGTTTGATATCACAAAAGAAAAATTGAATCGGAATGCGTGGACTTTTAATAGCCACTGCAGTATAATTATTCTTTTTTTTTCATTTTCTCTCTCTTCTAGATATACAGTATATAGTCCTTGCCATTCAATATGTACTGCAGTTATATATGAAACTTTGCCACTTTGTCGGAACTACACTAACGTCCTGTGACTTTTACGATTCAAATTCAATCTCGAATCTGTGAGCTATTGTACCAGAATGTTCATTAGATGAGACTATTAACTCCATTTGGCCCCTCTGTGCATCACTGTGGATTTCTCTGTTTTCTTTCTATTCTTTGGCCATTTTGTCAGTGCGTGCAATGAACACTTTGTGTGCTCTTTGAAAACCTTGGCTGACAACTTGGTCAACGCTAACCACACGCCGTGCCCTGTGGGGGTGAAGACAAATTCCTATTAAATTAATGTTATCGTTTTTTTCGGAGGGGGTGAAAAGCACAGAGAAGCGTTGGGACAACAAGACATTGAAGGTGGGAATTGTGCCAAAGCTTTCATATAGTTTAGAAAATAAGCACAATGACATAACATTAAACCTCATAATACCCCTTGGATTTCAAAGTATGATAGTTTTAAGCAGAACATTTCATTCTTCCATCAACCCCCCCTCATTAAAAAGAGAATTTGTGTCGCTGAATAGCAGAGAGATTTATTGAGCTGTGTGGTTAACATTTCAATGTACGTGAACGTGTTGAGATGATGAAATATTTGGTAAATTTGGAGCAATGTTTTGCAAGGTCGAAGAGTGCTTTTCAATCTGGAGCAGATGTATTTGGTTGGTTGATGACTCAGACTTACTGTTAAGGGCCATTAAATAAAATGCTTCCAACTGGTTATGGTGAATGACTGAACACATTGTTCCCCTGTTATTCGAGTGGGAAAAGCACTCAGCCTTGTCGCAAATAGCAAAATCCAAGAGAAACCCCAAAATAGTTTGTAATTGCATATAGACGCGACAAGATGGCGGAAAATAACTACTTTTGACTAAATGAAACTCCTCAACTCACTTGCATATAGTTCCTTGGCACCAAGATGCCACATGGCGGTGGCAAAGCACTACTTTTGTCTAAAAGAAGCTTTTTCCACTCACATGGCAATGTGAGTGGAAATGGCATGGCATGTTGATCAAAACATGACATACGATGTATTCAAATGCAGGGAACAGATTAATTCTATTGCCATCGTTTCTAAAGGGTCTTTTTTCCAATTTGTGGTAACGTTTACAACTACATTCATATCTTTTTTTTTTTTCTTAAGCAATACACTTTATACAAACACAGTACAGACTTACAAATTACAACCCCAATTCCAATGAAGTTGGGACTTTGTGTTAAACATAAATAAAAACAGAATACAATGATTTGCAAATCATGTTTGACCTATATTTAATTGAATACACTAAAAAGACATTTAATGTTCAAACTGATAAACTTGTTTGTTTTTTGGAAATAATCATTAACTTAGAATCTTATGACTGCAACACAGGACTGGGACAGGGTCATGTTTACCACTGTGTTACATCACGTTTGATTTTAACAACCTTCAATAAACCTTTGGGAACTGAGGACACTAATTGTTGAAGCTTTGTAGGTGGAATTCTTTCCCATTCTTGCTTGATGTACAGCTTCAGCTGTTCAACAGTCCGGGGTCTCCGTTGTCGCTTCATAATGCGCCACACATTTCCAATGGGAGACAGGTCTGGACTGCAGGCAGGCCAGTCTAGTACCCGCACTCTTTTACTTCGAAGCCACGCTGTTGAAACATGTGCAGAATGTGGTTTGGCATTGTCTTGCTGAAATAAGCAGTGGCGCCCATGAAAAAGACGTTGCTTGGATGGCAGCATATGTTTCTCCAAAACCTGTATGTACCTTTCAGCAGTAATGGTGCCTTCACAGATGTGTAAGTTAGCCATGTCATTGGCACTAACACAGCCCCGTACCATCACAGATGCTGACTTTTGAACTTTGCGTCCATAACGGTCCGGGTGGTTCTTTTCCTCTTTGGGCCGGAAGACAAGACGTCCACAATTTCCAAAAACAAATTGAAATGTGGACTCGTCGGACCACAAAATACTTTTCCACTTTGCATCAGTCCATCTTAGATGAGCTCGGGCTCAGAGAAGCCGGCGGCGTTTCTGGGTGTTGTTGATAAATGACTTTTGCTTTGTATAGTAGAGTTTCACGTTGCACTTACGGATGTTATTATGCTATTCGAATCCATTCTTCAAAAAAAGAGGCTTCAAGATGTTTATTGCCCCCCAGTGGAAGTTTACTGTCAAATTAAACATAAAACAAAGAGAATTACATCTTGTGTATTTAAAAACACCACAAAGCTTAGCCTTGCAATCCGTTAGCTTAATGCTAACACAAAATAGCATATATGTTGCAGTGCTTTAACTTTCTAAGCCATGTTATTGAACAGAAATGGTGCAGCAACACATATAGACAGACAACATACAAGATATCAGTTCACACAGTCACATATTTTTTAGCCTCTGTGAGAAACAACTAATATTAGTGCCATACTGATGAGCTGTGAGGAGGTGCAACTTCTTAATTAACGCAAGATCCAGCTGTCTTTTTTATACTGTAGCCAGGTGGCCAAGGTGGGCACACCACGAAGAGCAGCACAATGGCCATCCAATAGATGCAATGTTTGAAAAAATTTTTTATTTGTTTTTCCAATCTATTTAATGATGCCATTACTGTATGTTTGGTCACAGAGTGAATGAAACTCATATCTCAAGGCACAACTGCACTATACCGACCTTTTGAAGTTGAGCCATATTTTTTTTCTTGCTGTCTGTTATTGCAAATCATAGAGAGAAGGGAACTTTAAAAATGTAGTCGGTAAAAGCACTAGGAAATAAATTCAGAGCTGGCGTGATTGATGTGTCCATATAAAGTGGCAGGTAACCTTTATACAGTGACGCCGCTTGAGTGATGACTGCGGATGGCTCATTAAACACAAACTTTTTTTCTGAGACGTCCGAAATTCAAAACAACAACTTTAGGCTCTTCAAAGACAGGTGAATAGCATATTTTTGGTAGTAAGCTGTTTGTGCCACTCCCACGTGGCAAGAGCATCACTTAAATAGGATCATTTCCCTCAAGAGGAGATGATTTTTGCAGGGAAAACTAAAAGAAAATAGAGAGTCAGGAGTTTTTTATCCTCCTCAGTTGCTTTGGAGCATGACAGCGTACGAATGTGCTGAGTGGTTTATTACTTTATAGTGACGCCTGTGGACACTTTAACTCTCCAACCAGCTGTCTGAACACACGCCGTGATTCTTACCCTAACTTTAGGATGCTAAGGGACTATCTCAACAAATCTAAGTGCTTGGAGCAAAAAGCAAATGCCGAATTCTTCCATGATTGGGATGAAAACTAATTGGAAGATGAGAGATGAACAACCGATTCAAAGCTACTGCACTGCACAATGTAAGGATTTAAACATCCAGAACAACATGGGGCAAAATGCTGAGGGTGCCATGGCCTCTAGGGGGCGCCACATAATTTGATTAAAACTCGTTATTAAAATTAACTTTCCAAATGGAAACACGAACATCAAATGTCAAATGAGTCAAATGTAAAGCAATGCCCAGTGCATGATGGGCAACTGACATTGTCGGAGGAAAAAAACTAAAGTCGGGCTATAACGTGTGCATGTACTTTGATGTCTGCGTCCAAATAGAAATGCTATGGAAATCAATGAACTTATCCAAGACAGCGCATGGTATGCTGCCTGCCACTGTCACAAGCATTCTACATTTGGATTCTTACTACCGTGGAAATGCAATTACACAAATTTCATCTCTTCTACTGTACTAAAAAGCTATCGCTGTTCCATTAAGTCGCCCACTGGGCTACCCCCTCGCCGATGGTCTATCCCTGCTTACGTCCTAACCTCCAATCAGCTGTCTCCGCCGGAGCACCCGAGATGAGACCAGAAATGAACAAGGCTTTCTTTGGGATCTTTTAAAAAGCTTTCTAAGTAGGTTAGAGGAGAAAGTAGGCTGCTGCAGGAGGCTCAGGAGGCCCGAGGAGCTCCTGTTGCATCGCTCGAGACGAGTGGCATCCCACTTCACGGGTCCGCATGAGGAGAGAGCAGGTGGATGCGAAATTAGAATCAAATGTTTCTTGGAAGACACGGTTGGTTGGAGTGTGGGGTGATAGAGACAGGTCCGGTGGTCTGGTTTTACCAAACCTCAGAAGAGCACCGGCTCCATGTGTTCATGGGTCAAGAATGGAATAGTATATCGCTCAAGCTACACGATAAACCAGAAACCCCAAAGGTCTGGTGATAATCAGTTGAAAATTGTGAGAAGCAGAGAATTGTACCCATCTTACAAATTCTGCCTGGGTAATCAAACATATGAGCACAACTGTGTTTTCTAATTTACTAAATAAAAGTAGGGCTGTGAATTTCAAAATAAGAGCAAGTAAATTAAAAAAAGGATTACGTGTTCAAAAAAAGTGCTTAGCTTCAGAATAATTATTTGAAAAACAACTAACAAAATACAGATAATACTTCATGTTTTGATCATATGGGTAGAAGCAAAATCATGCATTGAAAAAATGCATTATACATAGGTAGAAGGGTTTTCCAGAATTTTGACGTCAACTTTGGGGGTCCGTATTATACATGGTACATATTATACATAATACATATTATACATACATTATACATGCATTATACACGATAAATTACGGCACTTTTTCTTGGTTGACCGTGGGGAAAATTTGTTACCAATTACATAATATATCGTCGCTGTCGCGCAAAAACCTAGTATGTCCAAATTTGGTGACGTTCAAATTTTGCCCCCCCCCCTAACTCTAACCCCCTGAACCACCACTGGCTTCAAAATACCATTAATATATATATTTTTTTGCAATCAATACATTGACTGATTGACCTTACGCCCATTCCTAAAAACTGTACTACAATTATGTAATTTAATTCTTGTATTAAATTCTAATACAATGCCTCGAGGTGTTCCTCAGCCAGAATAGGATAGACCAATAAAACGTAATGTTTTCACGTCGCTAACACGGAGTCATAAAAACAGACTCCTAATTATTGTTTTTGCTTACGTGTACTTCAATGCGCCATAAAAACAAGAGTGCCATATGAATGTAAAATTCCCTGCGACAGAGAAGTCATTACTTCCCACTCAAACATTTTAATCCTCCTTGTGATTTAAATTTGTTCTTTGATTTTGATGATAGCAGGAGTAAAACGGAGGTATTGTCAGCTGTGTCGTTCCGCTTCAGTGTCTACAATCTCAGTGCAAACAACTCAGATTCATCACAAGAACTGTTGCTATCGCTTTAAAAAGGCGGCCAAGCAACCTAGCAAAACAAAAAGATAGGTCATTTAATGGAATATCTTAATTAAAGTCTTGAGACAAACATGGAATCTAATTAAATGATAACAGTTGGGTTTTGCTTTGATTTGTTTGTTTGTTTGATTTTATGAGGCTACAGCGATAATGAGAGAACTACATATCCACAACGGAAGCACTGCATCACGTTTGAACAGTGCAAACAAAGAGCTGTTTTATTAAAAGACGCTAAACTAGTTCCACAGGAAGGTCTCTAGTTGTGTTCCTGCCGTAAAAAAACACAATAGGAATCTCATTTTAATCAAATGTAAAAAAAAATAAAAAATAAATCACTGAATGATCTTTGTTCTTCCAGGAGCCAAACATGCAATAAAACACTGCACCAAACAAAATACAAAAGTACAGTAATGAATCTACAGTGCAACTGCAAAGTACATTAGAGTACATTTTCCCCCAAAATCATTTTACTTTTTACTTGGCTTTTCATGGCATGTTTGCAATGTAAAAAATGTGTTCTGAGGAAAATATGCAGCAGATGTGATATGAAGCATCAATTTCAGTGTCGCTCAGAGGTGTCAAACGCGCCACATTGTAGTTACGGTTTTCCTCAGAGGGCTGTTATGACTGAAACCATATAAATGTTAAATCACCTCATCATATTATTACATGCACACAACTAATTGATGGATCACTAGTTTTGAAACAAAACTAGTGAAAAATCGTTTGTTCAACAACTGTTCAAGTAACTGTAAAAAGGCGTTGGTAACAACAACAAAAAGTTTGCAATATCTCAATATTATTATTTTACAAATGCCAATTTTATATTTTGAAACAGATATCAGCAAAAATCATGGAAGCTTCACAACTGATTTGTTTCCGCGGGCCACATAAAATGATGTGGCGAGCTGGATCTGGCCCCTGAGCCTTGAGTTTGACACCTGTGCACTATTCACATTGTCACATTATCAAAGCTGTGTTTCCTTGCTTTTTTTTTTGTTTTTACCCTTTTAAAGTTAGTAAGAGTACTGCTACTTGAGAAAAATATGACTCAAGTACAAGTAAAAAAGTAGTCCGCCAAATAAGTAAGTAAGACTCAGAGTTCAGTGAAAACACGACTCAAGTCCTAACTGGTGAGGAACTTTGAATGCCTTTCTTTTAAGCCGATTTTAAATTCTGCCACAAGAAATTGTCTGAATTGTTCAGCTGTGCTTCTCCCTCTGGTTTTTACCAGGCTTCACGAAAATGTGTCACTTTGAAACTTTGCTTCTGTGTGACGCAAATTCTTGATCATTGGGCTACTTTTAGCAAAAGCATTTCAGAGACCTTTTATTTACTGTTTTGAATTGTGAAAGAAATGCAAGATATGATGCAACATGGTGTAGTGGTGAGCACGTCTGCCTCAAAGTTCTGAGGTTCGGGGTTCGAATCTCAGCTTCCTGTTAGGAGTTTGCTGGCGTTGGCTTTCTCCGGGTAAACTGGCTTTGTCCCACATTCCAAAAACGTCTATTTTAAGTTCATTGAAGACTCTCAATTGTCTATAGGTGTGACTGTGAGTGGGAATGCATGTTTGTCTTATGTGTAGAAAATGAACGGACAAATACATAATGTCTCATTTAACAGTGGTTAATTTCCATGACAATTAAAAATGTTAAAACACTGCCTGCACCGTTAATAGGGTTTATGATACTGACACGGTGAAAATGGAATGGAATTTGTCAAAAAAAAAAAAAAAAAAAAGACATTGTGTGTAATTAACCCAAATATGGACACAATCTTACTTTAGTTGTTGTTGTTGTTCATTAGCTTAACAACGCTGCATGCTATACCCACAAGCATTTATGGAGCTCATTCAAAAGAGCAACAACCCCCCCCCCCCCCCCCCCCCCCCCCCTCCCCCCATCCTCTGATCTTCCTAATTAAGGCATCTGAGCTACAAGTGCTTTGTTTTCTTCTGTGTCGCTTCAGTAAATTTAGCCCTCTAGCTTCTGGAACGATGAGAAAGGAACACAGGGCCTCCCGTTCTCTCTCTCTCTCTCTCTTTTGTTAACTATTATTATTTTTTGAAGATACTATAAATGTGACAAATATCTGATATGATCATTTTAGCTGCATCATCAAAAGGGATGAGAGGAATGAGATTCTGCCTTGCATTATTCATCCGTGTTTGCGTTGGTTGCTTTCTATTGACTGCTGTTTCTAATATTTTGCCCATTTGCCCAAAAAAAAAAAACCTCAGCCAGGCATGAAAAACATGTCTGTTTGTCGGAAGAATATTTGACAGTAAACCTTTGCAGTTGGATGAGGTCGGCCAGCAGACATTTCAGATCCGCATGGCCAAAATTAACTAGTTGAATATGAAAAGTTTTAAGTTGGCTTATCCGGAGACAGTTTCCATCTGTTTGAGTCTGTCTCACCCTGCACTCAACCTTTAAACCGACAACAATCCTCCCGCTGTTTCCCTCAGCAAACATCTGCTCAGCTGCGATAGGTTTTGAAATATTAGGCAGCGAAGCCTCCCCGAGCTACATGTCACTTGCAGAATAAATTACGTTGGACTTTTTCCTTGGGGACTGATTGTGCGGGGAATCGGCACCGCAGGAAAACGGTTTGTTGTGTGTTATTTACACACCCGTTGATGAACTGACTTTTATTTTTTCTCTCCACATCAGGCCGACTGTGATCTCTTAAGGCAAGTTGTAATGCGCTACTGAGCTCCCGCTGATTTTAACCATGAACTCTATCGTATTTCAAAAAAACACTAACGTCACGCCTCAAGATTAAAAGTGTGACATCGTTCAACTTCTGACAGTATCAATTGTCAACGTAAACTGCAGGTTCATTCATCTTTAAATACCTTATTGAGCAAACCCATTGAAAGGCTTACTGGATGTTTTCACTACTTCAACCACAAATGAAGAAACACCGCCAGTTTCAATGCGAGAAAAGGGACTGAGTCTGCAGTGAATAGCAAAAAATTGCGAGTCATTGGCGGCCCCCTAAAAATGCGTATACAGTCATTGCCTCTATTAACACTTTAAGCCATGAATATATCACAAACTATGGTTAAAAAACACTTCAATACTTTATAATTTCACTTTTTTTTTCTCCCCCAAAAATAAATAAATAAAATAAATAATTATAGAACTATTTGATTTGAGAAAAAAATCCACCTGCAAAAACACACATGCATCCGTAACTTCTGTTACAACCCAGGCTAAACTCCCTGATCTTTATTCTTCTTCTTCATTCGGGATGTATCACTTGAAAATACAGTGGTGCCTTGAGATATGACTTGAATGTGTTCCGTGACCACGCTCATATCTCAAATCATCTTTACCCATTGAAATGAATGGAAATTCAATAAATCCGTTCCAACCCCCAAAAAACAAGGTTTTTTTTCACAAGGAAAATTACATTCAACAGCATTCTGCTGAATAGAAATACACTGTAATAACATTTGCTTTCCATATAACCTGCAAACACGGAAAATGCGAGCACAAAACACGAGTGTACCTAATGTATTGTCCTGTTGTCCAAATTAGCTTAATGGCGTGTTACTGCCACTTACTGATTTTGTCCTTCCACTGCAAGAAACCCAATGTGAATTGATGGTGGCCGGATCTTGTGAAGTGTGTTGTCACCATCTAGCTGTAGGGGTCTGAAGCGCACTCGGATTTCAAATTTGTCTTTGAACTCAAGACAAAAAAAAAAAAAAAAAAAAAAAAGGGTTTCTCCCATCTCAAGACAAAACATTGGTCAAGTGACTCGTATCTCAAAACCCGTAAGTGAAGGCATTTGTATCTCAAGATACCACTGTACTTCCTTGACACCAATTCTGCCCTTAGCCTAGGCTTTGGTGCCATCTTGTGGAAATTTATGGTGTAATCCAATACCTGAGGATAAATAAAAAAAATAAAAAAAATAAAACATGACTCAGGGAATTTGTGAATTAGTCACCCATGAATATGAAGGGGATTACTGTACTAATCTCTAGTTGTACCATTTTAAATGTAAAACACTGTATCTGATCAGTCTTGTGTGCTGACGCATCCTTTTAATCCTGCGCTCTAAAACAAAGCAAATGTAAAACCATTTCCCATGAAGTCGCACTCTGCTAAACCGTAACAGCAGCGGGAGGATAATCGCCAAGTGCACAATGGTTCACATCTAATGCTTCACCACACTTTTCTTCTCTCTGCCTTTCAATCCAAAAGCATCTGCCAAAGTGCACCAAGTTAGTATAAATACTTTTTTTTACGCACGTAGCACCTGTCAGGTAATAATAATGCCTCGTTTTAGCGTCTGCACAACAACGGACAAATCCACCTGTCACTGATGGAAAACAAAACAGGGACAAAAAGCATTCAATATAAGTCATGAGACCTGGTTCTTCACTTTAATAACTCGTTCAACCTTTGCCAATCGGCTACAGAGCGGCTGCCCTGCAATTTACACGTCACTTTTGTTTTGCTGTCTTTGACCTTTGTCGCTGTTCGACTAAAAAGAGACATTTGTTTACCGCAATCATGACAGTCCACAAATTACTTTCAGCTACTTTAGCTTCCCTCATTCTCCACAAGTTGGTTGTTCTAACCAAAAAAAAAAAAAAAAAAACGTCTCTTGTGGCAATGGAGGACACAACTTGAAGAACTTACTCTTTGCAGAACAAAAGCAAAAAAAAAAAAAAAAGAAAAATGTCAGGACACAATGTACAGAGGAGGGAGAAGTCACAGTGGATTCTTTTTGCCTCCACTTTATCTTCACTTGCTTACCTCTGCTTCAACCTTTCTTTTAACACTTCAAAGGAGAACTTTATGGGTGTTATTTATTTTTTTACTGTCGACACATTGTCCTGGTTTGAGGTAAATCTTACTTTGAGGAAGTCAAATTTATGACTTTCAAAGCCCACTTTGATCAAATTTAAGGGTTCATTATTATTATTTGGGGATTTTTTTGATGATATTATTATTATTATTATTTTTATTTTTATTTTTTTGCTACTCCCTGAACGCCTTAATACAATTATAGTCAACAGTGAATAAATTCATGCATAAAAATGTATGAAAATGCTTTACCAGTACTAATGTCAGTTAAGTTTACTTCTGTATATATATATGTTTTTTTTTTTTCAGTAAATGGGCATGTTAGCTTCTGAATTACAGTATGTTTACCTATAATGTTCTGTGGTTACGATGCAATTTCAAGGTAAGGAATTGTTCTCTTTTTTGTTCAATTTCATTTCATCATTTTATATTTATGAAGTGCTTGTCATACAAATACAGTACCTGCTGCAATTGACTTTACTACTGTATTAGTGTTGGTTAGTTATATAGGCTAGGGTATTTTCCATTTTACATGCAAAATTGTGACAGCAAGGGGTAGGAATGGAACACTGTTATAAGTCTACAATGCCCTTGTACTTTAACGTTACTTCTCTGACTTAATGTAATTGTCCTGCAAATAGGCTCCTCCCACTTATTTGAAGGGTAAAAACATTAATGAAAAAGAAATGGAGCCAGTAAGGTAATGTAATGCCCTTGCATGTGGGCAAGGAGATTATCTATTGTAGTTTGCAGGGATGTCTGCTTGTTACAAAAGAAAATGTTAATATTTATGCTAGAATAGTATATCTTTCCATTAAATTACCCTTGATTAATTCCCATATTTCCCTTTGAAAGTTTCCTTTTTAAAAAATATTTCCGAAGTTTCCCATTTTAACTACCCAAGGACATTTACCAAACACTTCCCAGAAATTTACTGGAACTCTTTCCACCCCTTTGCCACCCTACATGAGCAGAATTGTACTTGCCGCACCTTTTTGCATATAGTATAAATTATTATTTATTATTATTATAAAAACAAAAAACATCAACATGTTTTGCATTTTCACACACGATCTTACGAGCAGCGCAAAGATGACAACCGATATTATGTTATCACTTCAGGGCATCTGGAGTCAGTCTATTCATTCTTTCTTTTTGGGGGGAATTCTGTGTCTTTACAGGCTTCAAGATGATTTTTTTTTTCCCCCCTGGAAACATAACTGTCTTTGAGGCCTTAGGACAAGGCAGCAGTTCTACTCTACACTACTACGCTACACGGTTCTTGGCGGAAATGGTGGCATTGTGCGCTGCAAGCATGTGATGCGGCCAAGCAATCAATCTCAGTGGTCAAGGGCGATTGCGCATTGAAACTTGGCCACAGTCAACTCTTGATTTTCATGGACGTCTCTAGGGGAGTGCTGAACACTGGATTTTTTTTCTTTTATATTTAGTCATCTGGCTCTGGCTCAGCCTCAGCGTGGAGCCACGATAGCATATGAACAAGGAAGACAACGTGAACAGATGGCGTTTTTTGGCGGCAGCTTCTTTAGGCAATGCCACGGAGGCTCCGGGTTTTATGTTTCATGATCACTGTTTTGGGTGGGTTTGCGCTGTTCGTGCTGTGTGGATGTTAAAATGTTGGACAACTGTAGTGTCACAGACGGCATAATTATGTCTAGTTAAAGGTTAGGCAACTCAGAGTTCAGACATTTTCACAGCCGTTCCATGCGAATCAACTGGATTTTAAAGGAATAAGCTTACACACGGAACTCATTAAAATACTCGGAAATGTAATATTAATAATCCCAGTGAAGTAGATGCATCCATCCATTTTCTTTATCCCAGAAAATAGATGTATTGTTTTTTTCAGTAGCCCTTTCAGAAATGTCCTCATTAGCATGATATAGTTTAGGCTACAGCCTGAGGTTATTGATCGACGATAGATAGTTTTGTTCCGTAGAAAATCAGACTGAGAACAATATAGTACTGAATTGTTGTGATATAGCGTAAAACTTTTTCATCATCTCATCTGGCTGTATTTTTTGGGCGAGGCTAAAACCCAGCCCTGTGACGAAAGCTGCCTGGAGCAAACGGGCTACTTTCTGGCATGAGTCAGCGCTCCCCCAATATATAAACACCAAGCATCCTTATTCCATGCAATGGCCATTTCCTTATTGATAATTACTTGGCCCAGTTCTACCACTACATCATGCAGTTAGCCATCAAACTAAGTCAAAAAAATGCATCCTCTCCCTGAAGTGTAATGTGTTCTGTATAGTACTATTTATATACTGCATTGAGTAGTGACCCTGCAGTTGTGCTCTGTAAATTGGTGGGAGAGTTTTAGAATTTCCGACTGTGCAAGGACATGAAGGTTTCCGAACGTGATGAGATGAGTGATTTTCTGAATGTGACTGGAAGAACGAGTCGGCGGTCGGGAGAGTGCTTGAGCCAGATTGTGTTTAGAGGCGCACGCAGCAAGTTGACAACTGAAAAAAAAAAATGGAAACGATGTCCTCGGTTAATCAAAGTCATCTTGACTATCATCACATTAGCATCAACTCCAAAAAATCTGAAGTCGTTCAACCCCTTGCGCAGTGGTGTAAAATTACGTGGTCACAAGGCACAAGAAGGGATGCTCACGTTACCGCTGTACTTACTCTTTTTCATTTGATTGTTTTTGGGTTATGGCCTACAGGTTTGTTTCATACAAACAGCTGAAGGTTTGACTTAACTACTGCGTTGGTGTAGGTAAGTGATAGACTATGGCGCGTTCCAACTTACAAGCACATACAAATTCAGGTGACATCGCTGCTTTAGGAAGGGAGCTCCATCGTAAGCCAAGCAACCCATGTTCTGCACATTTCCAGTTCATTCCCAGAAGTTGCTATTAAATCCCATTGACATAGTTTCCAAATTTTAAAATGTCCAAATCCATCAAACCTCTCAGGAAAAGTTGAGCTCTTGTTTCCATTCCAAAGGGAGATTCTCCCATCCCTTAAAAGACAAAATGAATTTATCATTTGTTTTCCTCATTGTCGATCAAGGGCTTTAGTCTAATGTCCTTCCATAATTGTTGTAACGTTTCCCCCTAACTATAGTTCTTTTCTGTGATATGTGATAATCAACATTGCTCCAGACACCCTTAACCTGCAGCGTGCATCTTCATAATGACAAAGGTCTACGAGAGTATCTTTATTTTCCTGCCCAGTGCTGAGTTGAGATAAAGCAAGCACAAGTCCATTGATTTTCCGCAAAGACATAAACATTCCCTCAGCTCGATTTCCAACTCGTACAATTAGTTTGCTTTCTTCCTACCACAAACGTTGCATCTCATTCACCTTAAATACCCTCCCGAGACGGTGGGCCGTTTTTATCGTTAATATTGTGCGTTTTATAATATTGTACTTTAATTTCATGAGATGTAAATGCAAATTAATTAGCGGTGTAAAGGTTGTTTTGATGTCCTTACCTCATTATAGCTGAGATGAAACAATGCCTGCCCCATTTCGGTCAGGTTTTGGGTAGCCTAATACTGGACAATGGCATTGATTTGAAGGGATAGCTCAACCAATATAGCCAGATTGGCTGAGTTCAAAGGTCAAATCAATACCGATTCCTTTTCAGCAAAAATTCAGGGATTACCGGTCAATGTCAAAGCAAGAACGCTATTGATTTCAATGAATATCTGAGCCATGATAGCCGAGGTCGAATGCCAGATCGTTCTGCCCATATCAGCAAATTGCAGGTCGAATTTACAATCAACCTCCGTCAAACTTTTAGGAATTACCTTGCATAATATAGAACAAGCAGTGATTTTGAATGGTATAGCTGAGATATTTGGGAGCATTTTTGAGAACACCATCAAGTTATTTTCATGCAATATTTGTCGCATTTTCAGGGATTTTTATCATTTGAAGCAGTGGTTCTCAAAGTGTGGTACGAGTACCACCAGTCAGAGGTGGGTGGAGTGGCCAAATATTGTACTCAAGTAAGAGTACTGTTACTTTAGAATAACATGACTCAAATAAAAGTAAAAAGTAGTCCTGCAAATATTTACTTGAGTCAGAGGAAGAAAGTACTCAGTGAAAAAAACTACTCAAGGGTAACCTGCCACCATTTCAATTTTTAAGTGCCCAAAAACCAACAACACATGCATTGGATCCTACAGAAACATTATTTGCTTTATTCACTGTATTAACTGATTGAAGAAGCTGCTTGCTGAACAGATTTATTGCTATTGTGTGTGTGTGTGTGTGTGTGCGTGTGTGTGCGCGTGTGTGTGTGTGCATGCCAGAGAGCGAGAGAGATTAAGATTACATCATGGCACGTATACCCAAGAAGCATGTTTTACAGTGATTTATGACCATAAAATAGGGCTAATGTTGTCAGATGCACTGCCAACACAACAATAGAAAAACATCTGCAACTTATCGCATGGTGTTTTCTCAAGTTAAAAGTGGGCTGAAATAACCACGTTTGGGAAGACGGAAAACTACATTGCATCATAAAGCTGTTGTTTTTCGGAGTCAGTAAACACTCCGTTTTTTTTTTTTTTTTTTTTTCAAAATGAGTCACTTGAATTGGCCCGCGAAGGCTTTGTGTGCAGTCATGTGACTGCCTTGTGCCATTGGTATATTGGAGTCAAACGACACTAGTGATCACGTTGGATTGGTGCAACGGCACCCGATGCGGAAGTCGATGATGAAGAAAATAGATCGCGCGTGCAATAATGGATAAATAAAAGTAGCGAGCAGCATGTCAATCATTGTAACGGAGTACAATGATCGATTCTTCTGAACATAAACACTTAAATAAAAAGTAAAAAGTATGGTATATTCAAACTACTCTGACAAGTACAATTTATGCAAAATGTTAATTGAGTAAATGTAACGGAGTAAAGGTAACTTGTTACTCCCCACCTCTGCCACCAGTTGTACGCAGGCACCCTCTGTGGTACCTAAATAATTACTGAATCAAATGTTCAAACTGAATAATGTTACTGTGGTCTAACCTTTTTTCTTTTTTTTTTTTTTAAATCAATTGCTGTAAATTAGCAGTTGTATTTAACTTTAAAGTACAAAACATTTACATGTAATCTTTTGGACCAGTTTGTTTTCAACCCTTTATTTACCTTTTTTTCTTTAACTTTTATGTGCAATACATTTTAACTGAATCATTTAAGTACAGATTCAAAAAAATAATAATAATTTAAGCGCAGTGTTAATGTTCAAACTGTACATAAGTTTACAGTGGCTTGCACTAATATTAAATATACCTTTTAGGAATAAAACCTCTTTGCCTTGTTTTTGACGAGAACTACTACACGACTGTAGTTAAATGTTGGTACGTGGAGAGCCAAGTATTGTTTGAGGTTGTCTTTGTGTAAAAAAGTTCAAGCGAAGCCACCGGTCTAAAGCAACAACTCTAAAAATTGAAACTGAATTGCATGACAGAATCCAAGTGGCTGCAGACCCTTTTACACTGTGATTTACTGAATTGAGGTTTAAAGTCACCCTGCGAATAATCACGAGGCGGAACAACCCCTGCAATGCCAACTATGCAGGACAGAGGTGTTACCTTTATCACCCTACTCTCACGTACACTGTGTGTTACTCACATACTGTTGTGTTAAAAGCAGTTTTCGCATTCCAATAAATACCGTATATTATACGTCACACCAGACCTGCTTGCAAAAGTGGACTTTTTCTCTTTGAAAGTTATCGACACGGTTTGAAGTCGACCTGAGAATATTTCGGCAACTGACGGAGGAGCTGTCCCTTCCTCTTGCGTTGAAAGCAGTCTGCCGCTGTGTTGCGGTAGTGTCTCACCTTTACTGGACTTTGTGTAAAAGGCAATCCTAGCTTGATACTGGATCTGATGTACCTATTTTGCAGGATCTCAGAAGCTTCTCCATCACACTCACCACTTTAACACTGCATTGCTTGTATGCAGCTATTTCACAGCATCTCTATGTGAAAGAGTCTTCTTTGTCCAACTGATTTGAATATTTTACTACTAGTATAAAAGACTCCCTGGATTAAATGCCACTCTGTGACTAATGAAGGCCTAAATGTCTAGTTTATTGTGTTTCCGAAACAAAGCTGCTTTGTCTACCTGTTTGCACAACCGAGTCGCAAAGTGATAATGCTTGGAGAGTAAAATGTGGACTGAATTTAAGAGTGGGATGACAAAAAAAGACTAAAAGATTTGGAGGAGAGCCAACGGGCTCGCTGATTTCATCTGAATGCCATGAAAACTGCGGCTGCATTCGAGTGGTCCTCTAAATGAGGCCGAGCCATTAGCGGCGACCACTCCATCTTTAACAAAACAACTGCCTTCTGTGTTTGCGTGGCTCAGTGCTGACACTCGGCACTCGTGAATGAGGGACACGGCGGAGCGGCGTGGAAAAGATGGGCTGTAAACAACACTCGAGTGCCTGTTTTGTATACATAAGGGCCATAAACTATTGTCTAGTGGTGAGTATTAAAACAAGCACAATGAATGGGAAGCGCTATTATCATTCAATAAACAATAGCAATCTTGCAATGACAAACATGCATTAGTGAAGTATAAAATACAGTATATTCAGTACAGTGGAACCTCAAAACATAGGCACAAACCTCATTTACTCTCATCCTGAACACGGGGACACCTCAGGGGTATGTCCTCAGTCCCCTCCTCTACTAACTCTTTACATATGACTGTACCCCAACAACATCATCGTCAAATTTGCTGACGGCAAGACCCTTGTGGGACTGATTGGGGACAACGATGATCAGCCTACAGGGAGGAGGTCTAGCATCTCAGACAAAAATCAACAACCTGGACTTTATTACAGCCAAGACAATTTCTGGGAATCCAAGAGCACACTGCCCTCTATATTGATGGAGAGGAAGTAGAGAAAGGGGTAAGCTTCAAGTTTCTAGGAGTTATGTTTTGGAATAAGTGTTGCAAAACAAAACCAAAAAAAAAGTTAACATACAGTACATACATACAAAATTAGGTAATCATTTCATATTTGCTCAACTACTGTGTTGTGAGATAAACTCAGGTCTTACGCCATATGCTAACGACTCAGTCTTTGAACTCCAAGATTTTGTGTTAAACATTAGAGGCGTATTTTTCATCAGATTTCAGTGTGCAACTGTTGCAACAACTGTGTAGTTGTTGCATAAGTAGCTTTCACAGTGAACCAGTGGTAAGCACGTATGCCTCACAGTCAAGATGTCCTGGGTTCCATTCTCAGCTCAGGCCTTCATGTGTGGCGTTTTTTCCTGGGACTCTTGGCTTCCTACCACATTCCATGGAGAAGACTTCAAATTGTACGCAGGTGGGAACGTGAGTATGAATGGTTGTTTGTATTTATGTGCTCTGTGATTGAGTGGCAACCAGTCCAAGGTGTACCTCACTTCTCTCGTCAAATGTCAGCTGGGATAGGCTCTAGCTCACCCGTGACCCTGATGAGGACAAGCACTGAATGTAAGAAGGGATGGATACATTTTATGTACGTTGACAACACTGGAACAATACAGACAGCAAAACAACACGACAGCCACAGATATGTTGCCTCATTATTTCCATCAGTTTTGAATTTTAAATCTTTTAATTTGCTGCTACTGTGCAGTATATGGAGGATTCAAAGGTTTATGTTTTTTTTTTTTTTTTTTTTTTTAGCTTGATACAGTTAAAAAAAAAAAAAAAATCAATACTAAACAGGTTTAGACAAGCTTGTCTGATTTCCCAGGACGAAAGACAAAGGAAAGCATGTGCTCACAGTTCAGGAGACCAAGGCGTTTTGTTGTTACTTTTCCTTCTAAACAGACAATGACAGGAAAGGTTGGCTGAAATCTGGTTGGTCCGTCTCCAAGGTGATTTCTGAAGAGCTAGCTCCCCCAGTGATGTGTTCAACAAAACCCTAAACACACAGCCTGGTTCACAGGGTGCTTAATGAGTTATGGGGCCATTAAACTGTTAATGTTGAAGAATTACATTGATTGCCTCAACTAAGGTCAAGCACATATTTTGATGAAGTAGATGTCTCATGTGTTTGTGTTACGTGACATCTCTTTTATTTGTACAACATGCACCTTGTAAAAGTTCTTCTAATAGCTGTTGCATATTATTGATGACTGTTTAAAACACTCGCATCCTCATATGCACCCCGCCCCCTTAAAAAAGCTACGCTAAAAAGAAATCGCAATTTTTTATAAAGAGGCAAGGCGTCATATGGAAAAACTTGATTTCTCGAATAGTGAGGACAACATTTGTGACTTCTGGATTTGACGTTTTGAGAGGTTACGGTGAAACCACTGTTGTTGAATGCCACCTAGGTTGTAAAATTGGGAATTTGATCAGAAATTATTGAGACAGATACAGATAATTAAAATGTGAGATGTCACAAAAACCTCAGTTGACTTTGTTGTGGGATTATTATTCACAAAAAGTTGGATGAAATTTAAGGGTAAACCCAAAAGGCACTAAAACCTTTATAGGGGAACTTCCTTTGACCTTCTCTAAACTTTTGAATGCACATGTCCCACTGTTGAATGTTTTAGTCCTCGCAGTACTTGCTGTTCTCTGAAAAGGAACTCGATGTCAAAATTCAAAACAGGTGTTTAATCCACGTATCGGCCAATATATTTCCTGGATCAAATTTGAATTGGTATTTAAAGCATCCTCTTCATCATGCAGTTTACATTTTGACATTGAGACCAAGACGACGCCAAGCCCACAGTACCTCGCCATTGCGAGGCTTCAAACCGGATGTTCTCAGAGGAAAAGTGGCCATTGGGCTTAGAAGTGTAGCAGACTTTTGTCAGTAAATTGGAATCGAGATACAGTCACTGGAGATACTGGAAAGGTCACAGAAAGGCATATCAGTAGCGATCATTGGAAATGTATTGACCGATGTGGATTCAAAAGTTTAGAGAATTAATTTCACTGAAAAGGTTATAGTGCATTTTAGGTTCATCCAGAAATATCACACAAAAGCCAACTATTTCTGTGAGTAATGTATTTGTACTTTTGTATGGCAATAAAATGGTATGTTATTGCTTGCACAGTTTTAGAAAAGCTTTATGATGGTGACAGTCTGACCTACTACTGTATTTGTATTATTTCCTATGGGGACAGTGGTTTTAAAATCCAAAGAAATCCCATATTCAACCTTTTTCCACCGTAGTAACTCAGTGCTGAAACCGACACTGGGCCTTATTAACTAGGACACACACTCGGCGAGCACAGGGTATTTCCATTGAAAAGTGGCCACGGGAGAATTTTAACAGAGAGGACAGATGGACGTATTAAGGATAATACATTTCTGACTAAGGACTACAAAGCCAATCAAGCCTTTTTAATTAAAGGGCCTGGTAATGGAGCGCATGATCACAAGGAGCCATTTCCCTGACAAACTTGAAGATTTATAGCTGTTGAGTGTTTTGCACAGAAAGAGTTGTCATATTTCTAGCCCGCTGGCATTACAAATAATATTTCTGCGTTTGCTATAACGTTTGTCCTCATCAGGGTCGCCGGTGAGCTGGAGCTTATCCCAAACGACGCCGAACCAATCGCAGTACAATAAATATATCGAAATGAAGTTGACTTGCAACTACTTCCTTTAACCTCGACACTACACACCCTTCTAATGGGAAAAGTTATTAGACAATCAAATTCCAGATAAAACGTCCTTAGCATGCCGGAGTCGACCACCGCCCCCCCCCCCCCCCCCCCGAGATACTCAGCTAGAGGTGAACTGTTTTTTTAGTCTCACACAACTATCGGCCAAACAGTAATTTGGATTGCAGATTTAATGGAAGTAAAGCGTGCATTGACGAAAAAAAATGATAAGCCTAAGTGCACTCACTGACCATTTGGTGTTATGAAGCGATATTGAATTTAGTCAAAATAAGAGGCAGGGGGACCTTGGTGCATAATTAACTGCCAAATGGGAATTTGGGAATTTTCAGAAACCACAGTGGTCTCCAAACGAAGCACATCAAAAATACAGCATAACATCCAAAGACCAGTAATAGGTTTAATGGTCCTAAAAGCAAAAGCGTAAGCCAGAGGGTAAAAAAAAAAAAGTAAATATATAGCAATAAGGTGTGAATTATTATTTTTAGGGCACAGGAGCTTACACAATTAGCGAGCAATTAACTTGGGTTCTGAACACCAAAATGGGTAAATATGTATTGATCATGAAAGAAGCACACCATTTATTGGCTTTATGATTGATGCTGGCTGTAATAATGTCATTAACGTCAGTTGTCATTATTTGATATGTAGAGCGTGCAAAATTGTTACGGCAATACACAATGTACTTTTGTTTAGCTGGGAACTAACTGTCTGATGTCCTTTTTCCACTGATTAGTATTAGCTCGGCTTTACTGGCAACATGGGGTGGTCATTTTGTGGAAAACTGGGGAAACCATTGTGTAGCGAACGCATCACTTAGGAGACACTTTATTCGAGAGGAGACTGAGGGGAGTACGAAAACGGATCGCTGCAGAAAAGCGCCCTATTATCCTCAGCGATTATTATAAGAGTGATTTTCTTTCCCTCCTCGATTTGCTCAGAAATTGTAAATCATGCAGCTGTTTAATATTTACAATGCCGAATCCTTATGCGCGTGGTCACCACCACGGTGGGCCGAGCAACAGATCATTTGATTTCGGAAAATGGACCAGAAGTAAATAAGCATGTGACTTTATATGACTTTTTCAATAGTTTGATATTATGGGCTGAGCATCCGTTTCCAGTGCATAAACACCATTGACCAAACTTCCTAATAGGACAAATTTATTGTGTCTATATGAAGCAAAAAAATGGACCATCCAGTTGCAGCACATTGTGTTTAAAGGTCCATCACATTCCAGTGACAAGCTGATGTATTATTTCAATGTCGGCACTCGATATTACCGCCATGACACATTATCACTCTGTTGCTCATTAGAGAAGCAATCTGCCGGTCCAGGCATGAGATTGTAAAAATGAACAGCTGTCGCAGGCTGTTGCTGTTTTCATGAATCTCGCTAATACAACAAGTCTAACTTACAACTTTTATGTTCTCCTTTACGCTGAATCCCTTCGCTTGTGATTGTGTTTTGCACCACTTTGGGCTTTGGCATTCCTAAATGGTGGGCATCGAGCAGAAGAAAACTAACGGCCGAGAGCGAGGCATAAATCACACTTTTTTCCAGACGTGCGCCGTTGTAGCAATGAAGAAGCAATTGGAATTCATTTGTGGTTACAAGTCTTACCTGAGGGAGATTTCATAACCCTCCGGTGAGAATTTGTTCCTCATTTTCACACTCCAGACATTTGAAACTCTAGAAATAGATTAGATAAACCGGATAAAGTGAATTCCACAGATGCACTTTATTACGTGCCAAAAAATTGGCACTTTGAAGGATTTTTAAAAACGCACCAGATGACAAATGAAATGGATTGTGTCGTTGCCAATAAAATAAAGTGGCCAATCTTCACCACAGCTGTTTGTCAAAATGTGATGATTCCCTTGTTAAAAGTAGGCCGACTCTAATTAATACATTGATACTCTATTACAGCCTTTCCCAAACTTTTTAAAGCCCGCACCGCAATCAGCTCTCCCAGCACAGTTCTTCTCCCCTCTAAGAAAGAATGAAAAGCATCAAATGTAAAAGAATCAAGGGTTTAAAAAAAAAGACAATTTCATTGATTATTCACTAATTCTTCTCCTTCAGTTTATCCTGTTCAGGGTTACAGGTGATCTGGAGCCTATCCCAGTGGACTTTTGGCAAGCAAAGACTGGTTACCAGTCACATATCGACCAACAACCATTCACACTTACACTCATGCCTATGGGCAACTTCGAGTCTATTTATTGACTGTAAAATGCTCCACATACCTGATCAGGGAAACACCATCCCCAGTTGGTTGAAACTGACAGTAAAACACGAAATTCGGTTGTCTTGTCATATCATACTATTCCAAATACAATTGATCCAATAACCAGGAACGCGTCCTTATAATACCTGAATCTTATAGGTTCGATTTTGTCTTCCTACCCCTGACTGTACAGCCGAAATAAAATGAAACAGCAGTGTGGATCCATCCTCTTTATTGTGGAACCAGTGTTTCCATAAACGCCCGAGTGTCAATGAATATCTGTTTTTAAATATTACTAGATGGACAACCTATGAATGTGGTCCCTGCGCTGAGTTAGAACAAACACTTTTCTCACGATATGAAAATCTGGCGTCTGCAGGCGTTGACTGCCAAGTCTTGCTGCTCGAAAAACAAAGCAATTTATAAATCAACACAAACAGTCACGCAAGCTGCTCTCTCCCTACCAGTATCTTGAGTCGTTCACGCCACTCAAAAGCGGGGTCCTAAGTATGAGCTTATCTAAAGGCATATTCTTCATTTGCTTTTAGAAAATGTATTCTGTTTCATCAAGTTTATGTGTCACGTTACGGACACTTTACTCTGCATCTCACTGAAAAGGCGAGCTAGTGGTACAGCGTTATCAATTTGGAACAGACTTGGAAAGCACAAAGACTTTCAGACCTTTTTGCCGTCGAATGAAGATTCTATTGTGAATTCGGTTTGATAGCTGCGACGGCACTGAACATTAAGCACGCACCGAGCTGTGTGTTCACCGCACACATCAGGACTTGTGATTGTAATTACCGAACAGTTGTATTATTTATGATTGCCGGCCCCTACCGTCGTATGAGCAGAACAGGGACGGAAAAACAAATAAAATCACTCTTAAAGCACCCGACATCACAGGATAATCACTCAGGATAATCTTTAAGAGACATCTGAGAAACAGGTCGAATTTAAATGGAGGAAAAATGCTCAACTACCCAATTGTCAGTATGCGTGTACCTTGTCTTAGGTGCGGTTGCAGAATTTAATGAGAACAAATATTCTGCCTGCAAAAACACTGCTGGAGCTACAGTATATTCATTTGCGGCAATATTAGTAGCAGTCGTACTTTGCAGCGGTGTACAACAGCATTGCATCATTTCTGATACGTTAACAATGTTTCCATTGTGAAGGAAGAATAGGTATTAGATTGTCCTGTAAAAAAAAAAACAATTCATCCATTTTCTTTCTTTCTTTCTTTCTTTTTGAATTTATCATCTTGTCTCTCAGCTCACTGTAACTGTATGATGACCGGCCTGCATCCTCCACCACAGCGCGTTACGAGTTATCAGTAGCTTTTCTACAGTATAGGCTACCTCGTACCCAGTCTCACCCTTTGCCACCTGTGTTGTGAGATAAGGGGCCAAGCCGCTAAAAATAAGACAGAAAAAAGAGCAATTGGTGTCAAACAAGGTTCTTTGTTTGTGTCCTGATAACAACACCTTCAGATAGGAAACTTGGCCAGGAGGCATGAAACACTCTTACTACCTTGCAGGCCTCACATCCTGTTTTGCCTTCGTCCTACCACTGTATGCCTCTTGTAGTAACCTGTCTTTATCAAAAGTCCTCTCATCCATACGCTCAATTTGTCTTCCTCTGCTGATTATAATCCGAGCTCAGTTGGTTTAAGCAAATGTTCCTACATGTGCGTCCTACTACTCAAACCCCCAATCTTCTGAGCCACTGTCAGATGTCAGATGCCTACTGTACGTAGCATGGCAAGACTTTGGCTTTCATACAGTCAGCTGAGGGGCAAGACTTGACAGCAGCTTTCAGCCTTCAGGGTAATAAAAGAACCCTCATCAACCCATGAAAGGAGGTCTTGACCTTCCTGTTACCAAACCAACAGCCAAAACCTCAACCAGTGAGAGACTCCAACCCTCAATCTTTTGATCAGAAGTCAGTCGCCTTATCTGTCAGGCCACGCAGTCACACGAAGTACATCTGCCTGACAGCAGCTCTCAATTTTCAGGGTACCCAGAGACCCATGTGATCCTTGGTAGGAGGTCTGGAGTTTCCTGCTCCCAAGCCAACAGCCAAAACCTCAACCACAAACAGACTCAAGCCCTCAAACGTCTGATCCGAAGTAAGGAACCCAATAGGCCAAGCAGTCACACAAGACTTGTACTCAACAGCAGCTTTCAACCTTCTGTTCTCGACCTTCCTGGTAAGAAGCCAACTGCCAAAATTTCGACCGCAAAGAGACTCTGATACTCAAAGACATTTTTCTTTAACTCCCGTTGAGGATAGGCCAGAATTTCCTAGACTTTTTCTCCTCAATGGAGCCTCCTCTGTCCTTGATCCTTGGGGCACATCCAAGACATTTGAGATTTTGGTCAAAATGACTTAAGACCGATATGCTTAGAATGAAGTGGCAACATCCGACACATGATATTAGGCCTGCATTTTTTGTCTTTTTTTTTTTTAAATCCACATTGTCCACGCCGCTCAGACAAACAATTGCTTTTCGGTCTCGTCTACTTTACAGACCAGGTAAATGAACACATGAAGATGAAAACACTGGCTCAAAAGTAAAAGACTCACTCATGCCTGATGACTTGGGATTAACTAGCTTACTAAAGGATGCTTAGACAGATGCAAGGGGCAAACCAGAGCTCTAACAAACTACGCATGTGTAGCATCTGTACAAGAAAGCTTTGGTCATTTACGTGACTCAGTCTTCCAGTACCTTCAATCCTTTACAATAATTAAATCATTTTAAATGACTTTCTGGTGTGGGATGAAATAACAGTGGCACTGCATTACATTACACGGCTATTATTAGAAAGCACCGTACTGACAAATTGGCTGCAAAAGCATCTTGGCCCAATAAAGGCAGGAATATTTCCAATTTCCTTCAAGCGGCACTCGTTTTGACCTCGGGGGTTCAACAAGGCGACGAAATCACCCAATTATTCATGCCGCTGAATAGTAACGCAACCTCGAAGAAGAAAGAAACTAAGCTGCTGTTGGCAGGAAAATGTAGATTATTGAAGACTCACTTTAATGGCATCCAAAGAAATATTTTTCTTGTTGCAGCAGTTGTTTGGGAATGTTACTAAAAAGTCAATAAATCCCCTTTCCAAAAAAATGCCGCACGAACACAGTTAAGGGTTTTGCTTATTGTAGTCCTAGAGCACAATAACACTCTTAATATTACAAGGGCGGAAAAGGCAATAAAAAGCTTATTATGTGTTGTGTGATTGAATTTCCCTTTTTCCAGTGCAAAGTCCCTGTTGAGCGCCTCGTTGTTTACTTCCATGTTTGTTTAGCAATATCCAAAACGGCTAAGGCTTCCCCCCCCTTGGGAGCCAAAGGGAAGCTACATTTAAGGACAATGAGTGTCGCTCTGCCTTACTCGTCTTCCTTCTGCCGTGTTCCTTTTGACTATGGAGGTCCAATAAACGTCTGACCTCTCCCTTTTTTCTGACGCTGGCCCCTGGGTCCGGTCCACTTAGTCTAATAGAGACGTCGAGGCGATCGCACAGGAGGAGGCCATCTTAAAAGTCTCTCGGAAGAAAGCGAATTATATATAGCCACTGATTAAGGCAGCGATGGGAACATGACCTACATGCATGCCAACATTTTTTTTTTTTCTCACTTTGCCGTTACAGAACAAACCTCACGTCCAGGACCGGGACTCTACAACTGGGAGGCTCACTCTAATTATACCAACCAAGTCAGATTTCAATGCACACCTCATTAATATTTCTCTCATTATTGGGTTCATCGTATTTTCTGAGGTGTGGAGGACTCCGTCGGACAAACGCTCTCGCTGTACTAGCTGTCACATAGGTATTGTCTGGATCATATATCAAATGAACAGATTACAGTTGAAATGGATCACTGCCTTTCACACTGAGCGAGCGCTCTAAAATTAGCTGGTGGAGAATCATGAGGAGGAAGATCAGTCTTTTACAATCCGTGCCATTGACGCCACTAAGCAGGCTATCGGTATGTGGGAAGTCTGCTTAAACGTGTCCTGTGATTGACAGGCGTTTAGGGTTGTCACTGTCAAATCTTTTTAGAATCGATTCTCCTATTGATTTTTGATCAAATAAGAGAATAATAATTCCCCCCTCCCCGACCCCCACACTTACTAAAAAATTAAGTAAAACATTAAAAAGATTTTTTTTTAAGGGATGGACTTCAATCCTTAAACGGCATGTGTTGGTACTGCGTTTAAGGTATAAATGTGGGTTACAGAATTTGAGACTGCAAAATGTTAAATGCTTAGCAATCGCGATTAGCATTAGCGCGCTAGCGATTTCCATTTTGTGTCATTTTTGTCAATGTGTATCATTGGCCCAACTCTGCGTCCGTCTGCAATAAATGTCCGTGTCCAACATGGTTTCCCGTGGTGCAAACATGGATCCGGGTGGAACATTTTTTGAGCAAGGGTTTGGGGTCCCTGCGTAGCATCGAGGCAGAATTTTTGAGTCGACCTATTTATTTTAAGTCGACATAGCCGAGTTATCCGATTTTTTTTGTCCCCCAGCCCTACTGTAGTTAATGTCCGCATGGTAAAAGCATATAAAAATTGGGGTAAAGAAGATTTGAAATCCATTCAGTGAACACAACAATAAAAATGGGATAGCGCTGGTTTTATGTGGATTGTGAATTACGAATGAGATTGTGCATAATAATCGACTTTGCTACGTATGGCCATGTTGCAGACAGGGAAGGAACAGACAAAAATACAAAACAAAACAATATGAGAATGTGTTATGAAAGGAAAGTATGCTGTGTTTCTGAACCATAATACAGCCTCAGGGAAGGAAGGGTTTAGTCTGGATTTATCAGCTTCTTCTCCATCTGCCTGTCTCTAGCTCTCCAAATACATCCAAGTGTAACAATAACTCAATAAGTATCTCCTCAAATTGCCTCTAGCTATGGTCACATGATGTAGACCAGGGGTGTCAAAGGTACGGCCCGCGGGCCAAAACCAGCGCGTTAGGGGCTTCAGTATGAAAACCAACCAATCGGAGACAGAAAGCGTGACTGACGAGGTGACAAATATCAGAATCAGAATCAGAATCAGAATCATCTTTATTTGCCAAGTATGTCCAAAACACACAAGGAATTTGTCTCCGGTAGTTGCCGTTCACTAGCGGGGCCATATTGTCTATGCATGGCCCATAAATATAGCTGTACTTTTTGGTTCATCTTTTAGGTATGAAGTTTGCACAGGGTGGGCGATCACTTTCTTGTCCATTTAAAATGGTTCTCACTTTAGTTTGCATGTTTCAAGCAGATCATTTAGGTTCTGAGAATTATGCACGTGCAGAAAATAGAGGTAGAATAATTTCTTGATCTCGTGTAGGTAAATTGATTTACTTTTTTTTTTTGGACTAATTTTATGCCTTCTTGTACAATCACTATGATCAATTGAAATGCACACCCAAATTCTAAACTGCACATTTTTTCTTCAGAAATCTGACATTGTTCTAAATATTTTGTTAGAGGATAGTTCATTAAACGATTTTCCGAACGTACTTGTGTTTATTTACATTACAACAAAGGATGATACTCCAACCTATTGTTATTTATATCAGTGATGCTATGATTTTACTCGTCCTGTCCACTTGACATCAAATTAGACCGTATGTGGCCCCTGAACTACAAGTTTGACACCCCTGATCGTAGACAGTACAAGTGTGGCCTCCAAAGTCCAACACAGAGTTTGTACACTTGATTTATTGCCTCAAAACTTGGGAGTTCAAACTATGGCCGTGCACGTGATGTCGCGAATACATGCTAGCAAATCTCGTGAGACTTCAGCTCAGGGAGTGTCAAGCGCATTGCATATTTTGTATGTTTTGGTAACCAGAGAGTAGATATCCTTTTCTGTGTCACAGGTGAGGTGGAGCCTATCCCACAAGACTTTTGGCAAAAGAAGCAGGCTATAACCTGGAGAAAGTACATCGCAGGTCACATATAGACAAACAGCCATTTACTATACATTATAGACACGTTTCAGTCTAACAAAACAAAACACACCATTAATATACTATACTTGCAGTCACAACGAGTCACTTCACATTAAATATGTATTGAATTGACAGATAGGCTTATTGAGGAACTCGTCCCCCGTGAGCATACACGCATGATTGGAGGGCTTGCTTTTAATTCCAAGCACCAGCCATGAATATTTTTTTATTTACGCCTACTGTTGTTTTTCTTTGAACAGATTGGCTTGTTGTAAAAAAAAAAAAAAGCACAAAGTTAGCGGAGAAAAGAAGACAAAGACGTTTTAGTTATTACGATCAAAGGCAATTGGAGTGTAGTGGGCTACCAGCAACGGAATACTGAGAGGATATTGTTATTGTCAGATTATGTGGGGGCCGTGCTGGAACTAAATTTAGCATTAGAAGATGAAACGACATTTGTCTCAAATAGAATCTCACCTTCAGACTTTAAATATGAAAAAAAAAAAGATTGTGAAAGTTCGTTGATAAGATTTTTGTCGAATTGTGCCTGAGCCTTGAACTTGCATTCAGTAATTTTTTTTCCCCTGAGGGTGTCCTTGGCTGGCAATTTTTTTTTTGTCACAGCACTTCGATAGACTCTTTGTGGCTTGGACAAAATGTCATCGCACTCAAAAACCCAATTTTGCGTCATGCTTTCACCTTGGCATTTCTATCTGGGGTTTTTTTTTTTTTTTTGTATGTATGATATACAAAAGACTCTGGAAAGGAATTTTACGATGCAGACACACACGGACAAATACCGTGAAACAAGGAATGTTAGGCAGTCTTCAACAAAAGGGAGTCTCCAGTTCAGCTTTGGGCTCCGATTTCAGATATATTTTTTCCTCCTTTGCTTATAGAAAAGGCAAATGTCAGTTTCACTCTTTCGTTTTTATTTTCCTTCTGGGATTTGCTTTTTTTCTTCTAATACCCATTTTTTTTTCCATTAACTTTTTTCCCCAGCATTAACTCACCCCAAATTTCACAGCAACAATTACAGATAATGTAAAAAAAAAAAAAGAGTTTCCTCTTGAGAGAAAATGTCCCTTTTGTCAAAACCTGCGTGGGTTTTCTCCGGGCACTCAGGTTTCCTCCCACATCCCAAAAACATGCATGGTAGGTTAATTGAAGACTCTAAATTGCCTTAAGTGTGAATGTGAGTGCGAATGGTTGTTTGTTTATATGTGCCCTGCGATTGGCTGGCAACCAGTTCAGGGTGTACCCCGCCTTCTGCCCGATGATAGCTCGGATAGGCTCCGGCACTCCCGCGACCCTAGTGAGGATAACCGGTAATGAAAATGGATGGATGGATGCTTTTGTAAAGTAGCTCCACTCGGTTCGCAGCACTGTCGTGAGTGTAAGCAATACACGTCAGCGGGTACGCACTTTGAACTACGGAGGCCGCTAAAAAAAGATCTATTTGAGAAAAATCAACCCGACAAACCAAATAACATTATTCAATAAAATCGATTAATTGCCTAGCCCCAGTTTAGCTCGCTTCAGTTCTGCTGATCATTAGTGACTTTTTGTTTGATACAGAAAAGCCAAACATGAGCAACGCGGCGAGTTCCAGGTCTGTAAAAAGTTACAAGGTCACATCATGCTTTTCATTACCGAGCCAATGAGGCGCGACGTGACAGATCGTCCCGTCTGGACTGGTGGGCTCGATTACAGTCCAGTAACGACTTGGACCTCCACCTCGTTCTTCTCAGTGGCTTTGGAGCAGTAAAGTGAAAGATGCAAAATAATGCAGTAAAAGTTGGTGTTGGTGAACTCCAGTAAACAGCAGCATCTATGCCAATTGTCGAGCTTTATGTTTCGCAATACCACTCAAAACAATTAAACGATACAGTGCAATCTACTGGTGTAAAAGTACCGCTGATTCCTCCATTTTCTCTACTGCTTATTCTATTCTATTCTATTCTAGGCCGCACGGTGGCCGACTGGTTAGAGCGTCAGCCTCACAGTTCTGAGGCCCCTGGTTCAATCCCCGACCCCGCCTGTGTGGAGTTTGCATGTTCTCCACGTGCCTGCGTGGGTTTTCTCCGGGCACTCCGGTTTCCTCCCACATCCCAAAAACATGCATGCGTTGGAGACTCTAAATTACCCGTAGGTGTGAATGTGAGTGCAAATGGTTGTTTGTTCGTATGTGCCCTGCGATTGGCTGGCAACCGGTTCAGGGTGTACCCCGCCTCCTGCCCGATGATAGCTGGGATAGGCTCCAGCACGCCCGTGACCCTAGTGTGGAGAAGCGGCTCAGAAAATGGATGGATGGATGGATTCTATTCTATTCACTCTGCCTGCAGTGAGGTCAGATGAATATAACACTACACCATCAGTCGTCTAACGTTACATGTAAACCTATTGTGGGGGAGGACAGACCATTCGTTCCAGTCCAGTCGTACCGACTTCCCACGTTGAACATATCATTCGTTCCACGACCACACTTAACTCAAATCACGCTAAAATCATCTTTCCCCATTGAAATGAATGGAAATGCCATTAATCCGTACCAGCCTTCTACCCAAAAAACAAATCTTTGATTTGTGTTTTTAATAAGGAAAAACAGAATTCTAAAATATTGTACTTTACAAAAGAATAATAATAATAAATAAATAAATAATAATAATATAATTAAATACAATATCAAGAATTAAACAGTTCCAGCATCATAATTTAATGGTGCAATTAATTTCATTGTGCTGTTGCTTCTGGTGTGTTCACCTTGCCCACCAAGAGCCACTATCATGCAGTCTTGCAGACACAAACAAAAAAAGAATAGAGTTCTACTACTGCTCCTGTTAGTGACTCAGTAAGATGCTGCCATATTTTTTGTAGAGGATAAAGAATATATGCCTGTGAGTATTGTTAAATTATTATTGTTATATTATTAGATTGTCTACATATTTTGCTTCTGCAATTCTGTTCAAATATCCATTGCTTAAAATGTTCTAAAATTGCAACTGTTGATGCTAACTGTTAGCATGTCGATCGCATTTTCCATTCATGTTAGCATAGCAACCTAGCGGTGGTCGTTCTTAAGGCAACATAATTTGGTTGTTTTGTGTAATTCCCTTTGTTTTATGTTGAGTTTGACAGTAAACTTTAATTAGGAGTGGCATTAAACAGCTTGAAGCCTATTTTTTCATACATTTTTCACTACTTGAGTTATATTGAATTCACCGCCACCATATAGCAATCATATCCTAAAGTTGCACTCGTAATTTTAAGCAAAAGAAAATCAGCCGAACGACGGCTTTTCTCTCGAGAAACTCGTAAGTCGAGTCACTCGCATCTCAAGGCGCCACTGTATTTACAAATGTAACCAATACAGGATTTAGTAGTTGAAACTTCATCTTCTGGAACCTCATGTGTGTGAATGGCAACAGCAACGGAAAATCGATAGAAAATTTAAAATGGAAAAGAAAAAAAATATTCCAATGCCTGGATGGCTACAAATGCCAGCCACTGATTATATTTCTCAAAATACATACCGAGCGTGTCTTGAACTGCAATAGTAATACCTCTGTGATATACAAAATAATAATAGTGTATTAACCTTCATTTAAAAAAAATAAGTGTTGGGATGATCATTCTTGTACTTTCCCGCCAAACTTCAGCAGCACCTTCTCGTTCGCCCCGCGGTTCACGGCCGCAGAGCCCGGCAAGCTTGTGAAATATGAAGTGTGTTGAATCATAATAAATGTGACCCTCCTGGGATTTTTTGCCTTCGAGGTCAATACATAGTTCTGTAGACTTTATGACCCCTTCAAATCAATTCCTCACAAAGCAGTTGTTGTTTTCTTACATTGAACGCCATGGCCATAAATATGTTGCTTGTGCATCGGGAAAAGCCAAAATAAAATTTAAAAAAAAACAAAAAAAAAACACTCTTATTTCATTAAGCCGTTAGGAATGTGTATTAAAATGGCTGCTTTTGTGATGGTATAAGAAAATTTGATTGTGATTCATAAATTAAGAAGTATTATTTAAGATTTATCTACACAATGGCATTGAAAAACTTTAAAATGCTGATTTTGTATTGCAGATACGTGCAAACTTTTTGTTCAAGGGTTGAACGGACAGATGGGCCCAATTGTATATGAGGTTATGCATTTAAATCGATGTTTTTGAATAATATGTATTATTTCTCATTTCTATTGATATAATAATAACAATAAAAACTAATCATATGAAAAACAATAAATACAGCTGTCACTGAGCGTGCCTTATGGCGCCCCGTGACAAAATATTCTTCGTTCGCAGCCTCAAAACATCTTCCACTACAAACAAAATGTCAGGGGTATTTTGGGTGAAATTTTAGGATGAAGATGCACTGTAACCTTACAAGTGAACTTAATTGACCTTTTCATAACATTTGAATGCAGAGCTGAATGGCAAAATTCACAACACGCATATGATCCAAGAATCGGCCCAATGCATTCCGTGGTTCAATTAAAATTGCTATTTAAACAGTCGGCTCACATTTTCATTATGCGGCTCACATTTTCACATCATAAGACCAAGACAACGCTTAACGATATCAACAGTGCCTCGCCATTGCGAGGTTCTAAACGGGATGCTCTCAAATGGAAATGTCCACTGAGCTTAGAGTCATCAGCAGGTAGCGACTAAAAAACAGAGCAACTGGAAGAGTCACAGAAAAGCATAGAAGTGGTACTTTGGTCTTTTGCTTGTGGCAGAAGAAGAAATGAAGCAGTGAAGTGCAAGGTAGGGAGAAAGCGCAGCAAACCTTGGATACTCCAATGATAGACTGAAAGAGCTTACCTGAACATGTTCCGAGAACTGATTTCAAAGGTTTCGCCCAGCTTTACCCAGTGAAGTTCCACATGTTGAAGAAACAACTTTAAGTCCACTCATCCAGAGTCAAAACACCACCTCCCGCAAGTGTGTCTCCGCGGGGGATCATTTAATGGTCACGCTGCGCTTTTAGTGCCCCTGAAATTTCACTCGAAAGGCAATCACCCCTAACTTTTTGTGAGTCGTCTATGTTGGGCCCGTCGTAAACTGAGGACCCGGTGTATGTGATATGTGACTTACCCCAGCGTGGTCATGGTGACGATGGTGTACCAGAAGGAAGCCGGGATGCTGGTGAACTTGCTGGAGCTGGAGCCCTTCTCGGCATAGAACATGACCGTGGCGAAGATGATGATGGCCATGGTCAGTGAAAAGAGCAGGAAGCCCAGCTCCGAGGCGCAGCTCTTGAGCGTGTAGCCCAGGATACGCAGGCCCTGCGAGTGCCGCGAGAACTTGAAGATGCGAAAGACGCGGAAGACCCGCAGCGTGACGAAGGCGCCGCTCACGTCCTCGTTGTCGGTCATCACCAGACCGATGTAGTACGGCAGGATGGCTACCACGTCGATGATGCTCATCACGGAACGCATGAATCGGTAGCGGCTCGGCGCGGCGAACAAGCGCAGCAGGTACTCCACCGTGAAGATCATGACGCAGGCCGTGTCCATGCAGAAGAACGCCACCGTGTAGCGCTCGCCGCACGGCATGTCTTTCTGGGTGGCGGTGGAGCCGCACGGTACCGTCTCCACCACGTTGGTGATGACAGAGATGGCAATGAAGAAGCCGGTGACGTAGTAGAACACCAGCGCCATGGTGGAGGTGTGAGGGTTCTCGAAAGCCCGCCACATGGTCTCTCTGAAGTTCATGTGGGGCAGCTTGACATCCTTGTTCTCCTCTTGGTCGTCCTGAAGCCGCTCCAGGTTCTCCCGCTTCCGATCTTTGTACTCTTCGTAGCAGCAGTCACCGATGATCTCCGGGATGATGCCGAAGAAGGTCAGCTCCTCGTCATAGGCCGAGATGCACTCGTGCCGCGGGTAGTGCAACTTCCCGGTCCGGTAGAAGTTGAGGATGCTACAGAAGGCGTCGGGGTCCCGGTCGAAGAAGTACTCCTTGCTTTCCTCGTTGTAGAAGAAGTCCTTCTCCGAGCTGCCGAGCAGGGTGTCCGGGTAGCGGTCCAGAGTGGTCCTCCAGGTTTGGAATCGACGGCCGCTGACGTTGAGGACGATGAGCTCGTCCTGCCGACGATGGTGGTCTCGCGGCGCCACCGGCATGGGGCAGCTGGCGACGGGCATCCAGCCGATGGCGGCCGCCCGGGCAAAGGGGAGCCACGCGGCGACTCCCGTGGCCATGGCCACTCTTGGAAAAAGTGCTCCTCACCTTCAGGCTTCCTCAAAATCAGCTGACATCTACAGGTCGGGGGCAGAGGGGGGAGGTAAAACTCAACATTGGAAGCGGCACACGAGAGTGATTCTACTTTATTGTTATCACTGCATTAGTGATTAGCAATTATTATGAGATCATCAGGTGTGCCTTGGGAAAATATCCAACTTCACTTGATTAGGCCAAAAATTATTTAGTAATTGCAAATAATATTTGCATATATTTGTTCATTGCTCTATGTCAGTAATGTGCAGTGATATGCAGAAGAAATAAAGGCTCTTTCACTTGATGGCAGAGGTTAAATCATTACGCTGTCATGGCATGCACACAAAGTACAAGAAAACAGGATGCAGCTTTGTTTTTCAATTTTTAGTAAAGTTCTCGGCTTCCCTTTTAAATAGCGGGTGGCCAGACTTTTTTTTTTTTTTTTTTGGCACTGTGCCCCCCTGCCCCCCTACAACCGCCACTGGAAAAGCACAAGGAGAACATGCAAACTCCAGATTTGAACCCAGAAACTCTTGACTGTGAGGCAGACATGCTCACCACTAAATCTGTGCTACCACTTTTTTTTTTTTTTTTTTTTTAAGAAAATGTTCATCTCCTGTCTGTTTTGACCAGTAGCAATTAAGAGTTGGAACCTGTTGAATTATGATGTAAATGGTCATTTTTTTAAGCATAAATGGGGACAAAGTAAATGAGAGTATATCTTTTTTTTAATCCTCTCAGTTGCCAAAATGTAAAGTTTCCATCACCTTAACGCAGTGCATTCAGAGAGACATATTGGTTGGCATAAAGAAAGCGATCAACTCACCATCTAAAAGTGGATGGGAGTCAAATCCGAGCCGGGAATAAAGAGCAGGGACGGCGGTCCATCCAGGAAGGCGGGAAGAAACGGCGGACAGCACCTCTCCTCTGCCGGCGGATCGACAGCCTCCTGCGCCGAGGAGCTGAGCGCATACAGGCTGCTGGATGGATGGAGAGAGAAAAGAGAGAAACCATCACTCCGTCCGGTGGGGAGGGCAGGATCGGTGTGCCGTCTACATCCTGACTTCTTGATTTTTTTTCTTCTTCTTTCTTTTTGCGTTGATGAGTGCAAAGCGAGGAGCTCGCTGCGCTTTTCTCAAGCCTCTCTGCTCAAAGTGAACGTGTGTGTGCCTCTCTCTACACCTGATGGTATCATCAACCCTCCTCCTCCACGGCACAGTCCTGTGTCACACAAATGACACTGTCACTTTCGATACGTTCAACAAGTTAGTACAACAAAACGGTTTTATACAGCTTCTACTCAACTATGAGACGGTTTTAAACAAAGTCTGGTTGTGTTTTAAGATACTATTTTAAAGTAAAGTTTAGGTAAGTTTGGGTTTTTGGCGCAATTTTGATAGCGCCATGCTAGCATTAGCTGTCAATAAGAAACACATTAATTTGAGTTATTTTAATACACATTGTTTAAAAAAAAAAAAAGTAATTTGTCTTACTTTTTGGTTTTGACCAAGTGTCTGTATCCATCAAGGAACAGTATGCTACCACAGTTTTTCTGGTGCATTCAGGAAAACTGGGAAAGGCGACTCGTCGGGAATTAACTCAAGAAATCTGGGGCAAATTGATGTATCGCTATTGACCAGGGGTAGGCAAAGTTGGGCTGGCTTCGTTCTTTAATCAGGCCCACTGAACATTTGCATGATCAAGGATCATGTAATATTAATTGTGATATTTACTATTTACCATCGCTATTTTCATGATAATTACACAAGCTTGTGTTTCTACGGTGTGGTGTTGTTTATTGAGCTGTTAATAAACACCTTTACAGAAACTGGAGCGAGATCTCGCTCCAGTTTCAAGGCAGCCCACAGCTTGAGTCATCAACCATTACTTGTTTTAATTTGCTCTTGTAAGTTTGAGGAGGAGGAGCCATTATTATTTTCCATAACTGTTTTTTTTTCTCCCTCTGGGTCAACAATGAACTGCTCCCCCCCATCCACCCGACCACCAGGCCCCCGTACCGATGTCTCTGTCAAGCTTTCACCATCAAGTTAAAAGTGGGCAACGCCTGAAGTCTAGCACTTCATTCCCAGCCAGCCAGTGGCGGACTACTGCAGGGACTTCAGGGGAATGCTCTTGAGGGATAAGGCCTGCCTTTGAATGGATGGCCTTGTGTATGTGCTTCAGGAAAAAAAGCAAATAAAAGTGCGAGAGGCAGCATGATAAGACAGAAGGGCCATTGACACTCAGTGCATTGAGACGTTCTGGCACATCATGGAAGACGACCGGGAATTGAAACTTGAACACGAGCTCATGCTCATTTCTTGCCTTTTTATTGTGAGGATTAATCCCGATTTAAGATCTTAACCTGCACTGATTGGACATTTTACACAGCCTATTTATTGCCTTGCTACAACCAGACAATATAAAGTCGCAAGTTAAGTCATGACTCGCAGGTTAAGGCAAAAGAAAAAAGAAAAAAAAAAAAAAAGTTGCAGTACCACTGTACAGGTAATTGTGTACAAGCTATTAAAAAGTCTATTTTCCATTTGATGTCCTCTTTAATAAGCTAAAAGTGAAGAATATGAACGTTGTCCTTGCCTGGAGTTGAGATTTGTCATCAGGCTGTCCTGCACCTGGGGCTTTCACTGATAAAAGCCAAATGGGAACAACAAAAGAAAGCGCTGCCACCCCATGAGAGCACGCCATCTGACGCCGTCCTCATCTGTGCCAATTCGTTGGCGTCGTTGTCTTGTTTTCAATTAGAGCGATTCTCGTTGCAAGCTTTTCAATTGAGACCTTCAGACGATCACTTCTTTGGAATAGGAAGGAATTTCTCTGTTCTTGATTTCGAAAGGCCTTGTGTACGGCTTCAGAGGCGGCGCTCGGTGAGGACGACGTAGTCTCTTCAAAGCCTTCCCACGGAGCTGCTTCTGCAATTTGCAATCACTGCTTTTCTTCAGCGTGTGAATAGCTTCTGTCTCCACTCCCAAAGATGATGAATGCCGTGCCAGATAAAGCCCTAACACGGCTGACTGGTTAATCAGATATCCTATTGGCATGGGGGGGAGTGGTAAAGTCAAAACAAAATCGAATACAATGACACTTGGACCTGACACGGGAGGGGGAACAGGTGAACAAAATAAGCTTTTCACCCCTCCCACCCCACGCGGCTCTGTTGCTATATTTATAACGTCCCCAAACAAGATCAATCCGATAAGAATGCATCAGCAAACGCCACACGGCGCCAGTGAAAAGATCAGCAAGAAAAGTCCACATCATCAGCAGGAAATGTTTTTAAATTGGCGCCATCTGTCTCCAGACTTGGTGCCCTGTAATTCAGGGCACATATAGCAAGTCACCACACACGAAGACCCGTACCCGCACTTGAAACCCTAACACTGGCCTTAAACCCCAATTTGAAACCTTAACACTTGTCAAAAAACCCTAACCCTGGCTTGAAACCATGATTAGAAAGCCCACCTAAAAAAATCCTAACCCAGGCTGGAAACCCTAACATGAAAGCTGTTCTTTCTTATTCAATCAATATTTAGTGTATTGCCTCTCTCACAGATCAGTTCGAGGAGGATAATTCAGTAATTTATCATTTAAAAAAAATATCAGCTCAAACTTTTTTTGAATGACCAATGAAGCATTTTCATTGTGCAAATTCATTGTAGTCTTTAAGCCAAGAAGGAGAAGTTTCAAATCGAAAAGATACTTTTAACATGCCGTTAGGACCTGCAGCATAAGAGGAGGGCTAACAAAACATTAGTTCTGTTTTTTTTTTTTTGTAGCTGTTTTCCTGTTATTATTGATTTGATTTTCTGGGTGTAAATTGGAATTGCAATAGATATTTCATCCGTGTCGAGCCCACCAAAAAAAAAAAAAAAAAAAAAACACACAACTGATGGACGAGCCGTTTGCTGCGGTTTTGTGAGAAATTAGTCAACTTGGTGGAGTTGACACTTTGAAAGAACATTAATCCTCATGATATGTTTATTTCCTTGGTACAGTTACAATGTTACTGGGTCACTGTGAACCGCTGCATGATTAATAAAATAAAAATAAATGTATCATCGAGATATCAAAAGAACAAAAAAAAAATAAGGCCATCACAAGATTTTCAAATATTTTCTTGCAAACAAAATATCAGTAGGATTAAGTGTAGCCCCTGCCACTTCTAACAAAAGCTGCTTTCAAATACAAATGAAAGATGTTATTATTTAACGTCTAACCATGTTACACATGAAAAACAAAGACCGCTCACAATTCATCGTGCAACATCTTGAATGGAATAATGTTTTTTTTGGGGGGGGGGAATACACCTCTTGCTGTGCGATGTATAATGATTGCAGATGATCTAGTATCCCGTGGTCTTGCCGCCGGGACACAGGTTTGTGAATATTTATCACGAGCGGGAGCAGTGCTGTAAATATTGAGTGCAGCTTTATCGCCTAAGACGACTGCGCCGAGAGCGGCTATTGTACGGGCCCTCGGTCAGCCAAACGTCCTTCGCCGTTTTCGTCTGATAGCGACGGCGACGGAAGAAGGACGATACCGACTAAACAGATATCCGTGTTTTGCTTCTAAATACATTAAATATGTTTGAAGCGCTGAAAACATATGCAAAGACATAACAATACAGTGCTGAATTGTTGAGATAGCTTCAGCATCTTTTTCACCCTATCAACACCACCAGCCGACTTTGCGGTGCGCATTTTACGACGGCTAGTTTTGCAAACTTTCACCAGAGGCAACATGGCTTCGTGGTTAACTTGGTACCAGTGAACGGGGCAGTGCCGACTTTCTAACTACCTGGGCTTCCTCCTACTGTCCAGCTGCCGTCAGGCGCCGCGTTCGTCTGTGACATGATGTCACCGACAACGAGGGCAAGTTGACTCGTGCGCTTATTTGTATGATTGTAGTCCACCATGACCATTCAATTTTGAAGTTGAGCCTCCTAACGTGATCATATGTCTTTTAAGCTATCACCCCCCTCAGTATGTTTGATTCCTTTTGGCGCATCCATTCGACATGCCCACAGCGTCTGAGGGTGGCCCTTATTATTCAAGTTTTGAAAGCGGATTTTGTATACTTAGTGATTTGTTTTATTCATTCAAATTTGCCAGGCTTGTTAACATTACTCTTCTCTGCGGTGTGGTGTGTCGAATTTACGTGCCATTTCTTTCTTTCCTTCTTTTGGGGCCTGCTGAGTGCCACTTTAAAATGCTGCCGAATGAGCTAGCTCGGGTTTGTTGAAGAAGAACACATTAAAAACAGGTTAAAACCCAGGCAGGTTCTCAAGAGGCAAAACGTCAACATGCAACGTCGGGCGGCTGCAGAGATGAATATTAAAATTACAATTAAAAAAAAAAAAAAAGGCTTGCGGAAGATGAGCACAATGGCCCAGATCTTCCTGCAGAGACCTTGGAGACCCCTGCAGTCAGTCTCCAAATTGCTTCTCATGCTGCGTCATCAGAGAGTAAATACGTGCTGATGAGACGGTTGGTTACATAACACACTCGCTTCCGTTGATGTCATCGGGCAAGGGACGACGTTCACACAATTACCCTCATCGGGCACATGTCGGTGGTCCTACAAGAGATGGCAGAAGAGGTCACTGATGACATTCGCGGGGATATTTTATCGGTCAATTTAGCTTGAACATAATTTCACGAGTGTCGTAAGATAATGTTCTCTTGAACGCGGAGGGCACATGATTCAATTTTTGCCATGAAGAAGGTAATATTTTTACAAGTACACTCTGTTCATCCTCCATTGTGGCAAGGGCTTTATAAATGACTTGAGAATACGACTCTGGAGCTCAAATAGAGCAGGGATACTCAAAGTGTGGCACGGGTACCACTGGTGGTACACGGGGCCCCCCCTGGTGGTACGCGAAATAATCAATGAATATTGCCGCAAGCCTGCAGTTGTGTTGTCTGTAATTTCCGATTGTCTGCTAGGCCATTAAGATAACCGAGTGTGATTTGTGATCGGATGTGGAAGTTGAGGGGTTGGCGAAAGAGAAAGCAGAAAGGCAGCATTTACGTTCGTGACACAAAGGCCGACGACGACGACATGAGACGTATGCATCAAATGTATTAGCGTAACGGTGAACAAACACGTACATTAGTATTTTGGCCATCCAAGGGACTTTGAAAATGGACTTGATTATATCATTACACCCAATTTTCATTCATTTCGGCTATTATTATACCTCATTCATTTTAGTAGCTATCTTCATTCCGAGGCTTTAATTTTCAGCCCAATTACATTACAGAGCAAAGTATGACAGGACATAAATAAAAAAAAATACTGACATTTTTGGCTTTGTCCAATTTCCCGCCTGATGGGAAATGCCTCAGTACTTCCCGACTGTATGTTTGGTAGCTCTGTTGTGTTTCATTCCTTTTCCTGAATTCCCTTTAATCTAGTTACACTCAAAAGTGCTGCTCCCCACCCCCACCCCCCAACCCCCCATAGCTTTGTTCCTGCAACTCTACATGCTGCAATCTACAATTTGTCCGTCATCTTAAAGCTTCAACTGATGTAAAGAAAGAATGCAGGACTTCTCCTGGGGATTTTTTTGTTTTTAGTCCAAGACTGAAAGCCTGAACCTCAAGAGACATACAAACGGTGCACTTCAACGCGCCTGATTGGCCCTCGTAATCAATCTGTCTGATGCAGGATAATGACAAAGCTCGAGGTAGAAGAACTCGCTTGTAGACAGAATGCATGCACGGGCTAGAAGAAGCCTCAAAGCCACAATCAAGAACCTTTCCATTCTTACGCCTCAGATATGAGCAGTATAACTCACTCGGTCACGAACAGATTGACTAAAGCCATCGTACTCATTAGCCGTCGTTGAAATGCACGAAGCGCACTTGTTATACAGGAACCCGACCGACATAAGGAATTATATTCCTAGAGAGTGCGGAGGCCGTTATATGATTAAAGTACGTCGTCATTTTACTATCGGCTGCTTAAAAGCCCGGATGGTAAACACGTCACTTCATCCACCTTTCTTACGGTGCTACTATTATTTAGCCAAAATCGCACTTTTAGACAATCATTTCAATTTTGACTTTACAGCTGTATTACTCTATATTTAGTTTGTTACAGTTTCCTTTTGTGTGTCTACGACTTAGATCAACATTAGCCAAGAACACAGGAGGATGTGTGTTGTCGTTGCGTGGCAAATAAGGAAGACTAGGTCAATGTGTTACAATCGTTTTATATTGTGTCCAGCCAAGATCTGTTAAAGGAGACAGTCTCCATTTTTTTGCACAGTTTACAGGGATTCTCAAACATTTTGGGTTTAGGGACCCTCACAGGGAAGACATTTTTTCAAGCACCGCCTCATAATCCTAACGCCAATAAAATACCAATGGAAATTAAAAGTTGCCTATTTTTGAGAAAAAATGTGCACCAAATTGATTTTTTTTTTTTTTTTTTTGGTAATACTGTAATGTATTTTTTAGTAATAAAAGTCCAGGGACCCCTTACAAGCGAAGCATTTTTCAAAGATCCCCTCACTATCCTTACGTCAATGAATATTTACTACGTGTACCCCTATATGCCATAGGAATTTAAAAGTTGCCTATTTTGACCAAAATAAAAAATGTGTATTGTTATGATAACAAGAGTACAGATTTTTTTTTTTAAAGGTGCAATCTGAGGAAAAATAATTACCCATTTTTCCAAAATAGTCATACTATTATGATATCAAAGTCAACATTTAAGAAGCAAAGTGAAGTTAATTTGAAAAATACAACATTATACTCCCTGTATTATGGCTTTATTCTCTAAAATTCTCGCCTTTTGTTCTTAAAAATAAATAAATAACTAAAATATTTTATTGCTGTAAACAATACACCTTTTGTCCTGGCAGGGATATCAGATTTATGTGATGATATGTCTATTTGTTTTTGTGTTGTTGTTTTTTTTTTGTTTTTTGTTTTGGTATGACGGTCCCCAAATGCATTTTTTATTAAATGATATGACAGAATTTATTGCAAACTGTTTTGCTGACACTCAAGTTATAGTTCGCGGACTCCCAGTTTAAAGACAAAAAAAAAAAGATTTGGGTTATCCTGAGGCCGCTCTTGAATGCATCATCTGTATAGGGAACAGATAGAAAAAGGGGGGGGGGGGAAGGTGGGGGGGGGGGGGGGCGACAGATATGGAGCAATAGACTAAAAGTGAGTGTGTGCATGCCAGCTGACAAGAGGCTGATAAGTGTCTCAGATGATGTCCCGGATTGTAGTCAGCCGCAGACACTGTATTTACCACTCTTGTCTGATCCTATGTGTGCCACCACCGCAGTTGTGGTGAACGTCGCCGCATCACGTCTGGCGTGAGAGATTGGTGCGCCAGGTGTGAAATTGAGATGAAATATGGATTTGGAATACTTTCCCTTAAGCGGGGGAAATGCTACGGAGAAGTAAGAAGAAATTTATGCGTCGGATTAGCAGCAGATGTTTGGTTTAAATGTAGATTTATCCAGTTTTAAGGGAACTTAACTTCTGGGTGGAAAATGGGAATCACTTACACTCGTTAGCTGTTTTTTTTTTCCCTTCTCATTTTCCTCTTTAAAATTCATATTTTGAAAGTCAAGGTCTTTATACTGAGCTTCAAAATGTTCATTGTCATAGTTTTGATTTAAAAAGGTATTTTAGATATAAATATCACATTACTTCCAGGTCTAGTTTTCAGTCTCAGTGCTTGCAGTCTCTGGGGGGAAAAAAAAAAAAAAAAAAAAAAAAAGCACTGTTTTGGGGAGACCAATATTTGTTTAGGGGAGCTGAAGCCCCCCTAAAATAGGCCTAGCGGCGCCACTGCAAGGCACCATTGTATTACCTCAAAACTAAATTCCAAAATAATTCCCCACTGTCCAAACACACATTGGTCCTCCGACGGTTCATTGATCTGAGAAATGCGCTAGCACTCGGTATGCAAGACTGACTTCTCCAAAGTAATGAGCAAGCCACAACATACAGTATGTTTGAAGTACTTTTATAAGGTATACACCCAAATGAGCTGTATTGTGACATGTCTATTCAGCTTTGCACTTGCTGCACGGCTGTAAGACCAAGCCGACATGTACTTTGTTCGTCATATGTTCTATTTATTGAGTGATTGGATTATTTTTCAACCCAATTCTTAGTATTAAAACAAGACCTAAATGTGGCGTACCCGGAGAAAACCCAAATAAGCACGGGGAGAACATGCAAAGTCCACACAGAAAGGCCACCTCTGAAATTCCAACCCAGAACCTCAGAACTGTGAGGCAAACATCCAACCCACTAGACAACAGTGCAGCCTGGCCTATTATGCAGACTGCAGTTTGTCAATGATTATGTTACTATGCACGTCCAATGCCATTATTATATGTTGGGGGCGAAAAAAACCGACTTCCATGTGGTCTCCTGCCGAGCCACTACTACTGACTGAAAACATGTGACTGTTGCCCTCTACTGGCAACTCTTGAGTCTCAACATTTCTGCATTTATACGTATGGATCGCTTTGTTTGGTTGTTGATAAAATGGTGCAGGTGTACCTAATGTTGTGACCGTAAGGATACAGTAAAAAATATATATAAATAAATAAATAATAAATAAATAAATGAATAAAAAAATAAATTACAATGACATTTAAAGTCCCCGCTTTTGGTCAGCGAATATATAGTAAGTTCTCATATGTTGGAATATTTGCGTCACATTTATAACTAGTCGTCTGTAAACTATTTTAAAATGTTTTAAACTTTTTAGAAAGCTTTTTTGAGAAGATTCTCCGAGGAGCTCAAGAATGCCAAACAAAGAACTCCAACTTATTCCAAGGAGGCGGGGACGTCACAGTGTCCCCGCCCATTATTTTCCTCAACTCGTCTCTCATTGGTCTTGTCTCACTACACGGTTTCTCCTATTGGCTATCCTGACTGCCAGTTAAACGAGACTTCCATCCAACTTCAGAGTTCCCTCTCGCTTCGGTATCAAGACGAGTCAAATTAGGGAGAAAAGGAGGAGAAAAGTTCATGTCGGACTTTCGAAAGGAGCGCTAAGGACCACATGAAGGTAAGACAATGTTTCAATGTCGCCGCAGAGGACGAGCGCCAGTGTTTTATCGCGTGTTCGCTTCGTTTCGCTTGGGGGTGAGGGGGGGGGGGGGCAGACTTGTAAATATGAGGCGAATTTGTTAAATTTGGGCAGCGAGGCAGGCCGAAATCGTTTGTCTGAAAAAGCCGATTCAAGCCCCCCACCAAAAACATAAAGAAATAAAAACTAAAAAAATAAATAATTGAATTTGACTGCTTCTTGCTCCGTTTGTGTGTCTTTCTCCATGTGGACGTTAACAAGTAGCCGCGAGAGAGTATAAGTCAATTATATTGTCTAAATCCAATTGAGCAGGCAGACATGATGCATCTGCTGAGGCCTGCTGCACATCATCATCAACAACAACAACAACAAATAACACTGATCATGTAATAATAACTACACAATTGCACGAAATAAATCACAGCCAGGCCTGACTGGATCTTATTCAACACAGCCCATGTGCTTTTCACTTCAAGTTCTGCCTGTGGAATCAAAAAGTGTGACAAAACGTGTCATTTCTCCATCATAATGTTATTGCAAAGTTACAACTAAAACGGCATTGAGACCTCCACCAAGGCTGAACATTCCGAATTTCTTGCATCGGCACCAAATAGTCACCACCAAAACTACTTAAAAAGTGGTTAAAATGACAAGAAATTGCATTTATTAATATATTTTTGAATACAGGAGAAATAGACCTGCCTTGGCTGAGGTAATCACAACTGTGCTTTGTTGTGGTAAATAGTCATAACATTTATTGGGAGGTGATTATGCCCAGATTACGTAATCTTTTTTTCCTGAACGTGCCAAATGTAGAGGGCAAGCACGTTGGACTGGTGGTTAAAGAATCTGCCTAAATGTTGAGAAGTTCCGGGTTTGAATGATGAGAGTTTGCTCGTGCTTTTCTACAGGTACTCTATTATTTCCTCTCGGATCCCAAAAACATGCATTTTAGCTTCATTGCAGACTCTGATGTTTCACATAGATGTGAATGTGAATGGTTGTTTGTTTACATGTCATCTAAGATTGACTGGCTACCAGTGCACGATGAACCCCGCTTCTCTTACCAAAAGTCAGCTGGGACAGAGTCGATCTCACCTGCGACCCTGATGACAAGCGCAATAGAAACTGGTGCTGTGCTATGCAATTGAGTTGGCAACCAGTCCAGGGTGGACTCCGCTTCTCTCGCCAAAAGTCAGGAGTGATAGTTGCAACCATAATGAGGACAAGTTGTCAAGAAAATGGATGGATAGATGAGGCCTGCTGATTGACTGCCGACCAGTCCAAGCCAGGGTGGACCCCGCTTCTCTCGCCAAGTCATTTGGGAATGACAAGCATGGAAAATCGATTTGACCTGTGACTGATTGGGGACCAGTCCAGTGTGTACACCGCTTCTCGCCAAAAGTAACATGGGATAGACACCAGTTCTTGTTCTTGTTACCGTGTGTTAAAGTCAAAGCCGTTGTGTGTGTTGTCAGTGACCTGGCCTCAAACAAACCCCCGATTAAAGGATTAAGGGTCATGGGGGTGGGCGCTGGTCGGGTGGAAGTGAAATTGGAGAAGTTGTGGTAATATAGTTTGTCCTAATCCGTTAAAAAGAAAATCAGGAGATTCTCTGCCATAATCAGCGAGGCCAGTTATATTAGCAAGCGGGGCTTGTAAAAGGCAAAGCTAGCGGCCAACGTGTACGCCGTCGTTTAATTAGCATTTAGCCCTGCGGTTGAGCCTGACTGATGGCGAGAACACTGCGGGCCTTCTTCTCCTGAGTGGGATCGGCTTTTACGGCGCAAAAGAAGACGTGGGGACGGACTGTCACTCATCGTTTGAAAGCAACTCTGTGCAGTCATGCGAGCTTAAACTAACAGCTGGCGAATCAGCTCCATGCTATGCTGGCTTGTAATTAGGAGCAGCTCTGTCATTGCCGTGGTGGTCACGGATTGCTCAGAAAACAAGTGGCCCAGCCAGGACACCTCACCCCGAGTGATCTGTTTAAATGTTTCAGAACATTTTGGGATGGGGGGAGGCAATGTACTATTTATTGAAAACTTATTCGACAAAACTTTATTTCAGTTTTAAAAAAAAAAAAATAAATCAAAAATAAAAAGTTAAAGATAAAATGTTTTGAAAATATGTAAGAAAAATGGGAGGAGGGGGTTAAAAAGAACCATTAAAACATTTCTTATGATTTTTTTATTGATGGAAATAATTTTTTAGAATTTTTTTAGAAAAGTGGACAAAAATGTTGGTACGTCAAAATGGTTTAATTAATTATTATTATTATTTTTATATTATTTAATTTGGGGATTTTTTAAAAATGAAAATGTTTCAGCAAATTTGGGGAGTCAAGGAAAAAAATATAAAAAGTTCAATGGGTCAGGAAATTTTGGAATGTATATACGTTTTTTTTTTATGCTTCAGAATTTCTTTTAACAAGAAAAAAAAATTCAGAAAATATTTTCTGATACAATTGGTGCTCATTTGTTATGACATCACAAAAAAACAACCACCAATTTGGTCAACGTGGGCGATTCCGCAGTACGGCTTTTGATGGGACGATAACGTTGGGTCTCCTTTTACGGCAAAGCTCCTCCACTTCAAGTTCATACTGTGTCGTGATAAAAATATGCGTGGGAAATTTTGCAGCTTTCTTATGAAGTGTGGCCGGTTGCCGCTGCTGTCTCTCATTATGCAACCGCCCTCTCCCACCTTCCACTGATGACCTCATGATGTGGAAAGTTGTGGAGAAATCCCTGCTTCTCAAGTGCCATGAGATGACGTTTAGAACGTGAGCTACCTGTGTTAGAGGTGTCAAGTACAGTCCGTGGTTAGAGAAGAGAAGATGTGGCTTTGATGCTCTTTTTTGATGGGGGGAGAATGTCAGCCCGCACACGTTTGACAGGCTTGGAAGCGCGGAGGGACGTTTGGGGAGCCGCAGGTCTGCAAAAGCAACACAGCTGTGAGATTACAGCGCGGCCACGCTACAAAGAGACCGCAAGGCATTTTCACACACGCACACTAAATTGTTACTGTAACCATTATGAATGGGGCAGAGAAACCAAAATGATGTGATTTACAGTATTTTCTCATACAGTGGCTGCGGGGCATGTTTATATATTTTACTGCACATCGTGCCGAGCTTCTGGGGCAGTTGGTAGGCCAGTTATAATACGCTTTTAATGTAATATTTAATATATTTTTGGTTTTTCGTGGCAGTGTGTGTTTTTAAAATGTTTTGTCAAAAGGTGTTTGATGACTAATTGTGGCACAGCATCTATTTGAACGGAGCACAGATACCAACACAATACAGTATTCAGTTGGGAGGCATTTTATTTGTACAAATACAAGTTTATTAATATGCGTATTTCATTCTGGACTGTACTGCTTTTGTTTAGTCCCGCATCATATAAAATCTCTTTCTGCACTTCCGCTCTTCCAAACCCACGATCAACTACAGCTTTACAGATGCCACATCCCTTTTACAGGCTAAGTATTGTGGTAATGGCACGTATAAAGGTAATTAATGTGAGGTGTGTGGTCTTTTGTTTTTGTTTTTTCAAGTGGATCCCGTGTCCAGCAATTCATTTGTGCATGGTCACTATTTGAGGTATTTCCAGTATTCTAATGGTTTCCGCTGTTGCATTTAGCACTTGGTCTTCATGGATTATGGAGACCGTATGTAAACGATGCTGTGATGTTTCATATAAAACTAACTTTTTTCCATCCTTTTTAAAGTTTATACAAAAAAAAAAAAAACCTGAAGTGTCTTTACCCTTCCCAACAGTCCAAGCTGAACATGGAGAGTTTGACCAAGCCGGAGCTGCTGATGCTCTTTAGCATCCTGGAGGGAGAGCTGGAAGCACGAGACATGGTCATTGACGCGCTCAAGGTAGTTGCACTCGCGTACATCATGACGACCACAAAGTCTGCCAAGGAAGTCAAAGCTGTCATTGGCAGCAACGGTCACATCCGAGTTTTAGGTCGATCTGATCCGGGTTATACATTTGGGAGAAATTTGAATGTGGGATAGAAATTAACATTTTTGATATATTTTTTTTTTTCTATCTTTGAGATTGGATTAACTTTTGTTTTGCCCAATTGAATTCGAGATGTTATTTTTAGGGATAAAGTGCCAAGACAGGAGCCAGTCATTCCCGCTGTTTATTTCACAGGTGACCAAGACTTGGCGGACATCTGTGCTCTCTGAGTCATCTTATTCACAGACATTTTAAAAACAATTACTTTTCTTTTAAACTTTAAATGATTCGCCAAATTGTTATAAAATGAAATTTCACGTCTGATGATTTTTCCCCCCACAAGAAAAGCATCACAAAATATTGTGATTTTGTTTGTTTTTATTATTTATCTAAACTGAAACCAAAAACCTCACATAAGTTGAAGAATGTTTCTTCATTTTTTACACGTGAAAAGTATCTCCAAATAGTTGGATTTGTTTTTCAAATATTGGAACGACATCAAATATAAATTACATTTTTTTTTGTTCAAGACAAACACGTAATTTGATTCAGGTTCAACGTCAGTCATTTTTTTAATTTTTTTTTTTAACACATTACAGTAACACAATTTTGTTGGGTTTTGGTTAAAAACATCCAAAAATAAAAGCACAGAATTTATACTATGCTGATATATGTTCAACCCGCATGAAAAGTGTCTCTAAATCTTATGATACATTTTTTTTAAAATTCAGAATACAATGACAGCAGTTTGTGTTTGGATTTTGTGTTAGGATTTCTAAAAGCAAACAAATAAACACACAAACAAAAATCACACAATTTGGAGACAGGTTTACTTGTCATTTTTACCACATGAACAGCATCTCCAAGTCATGTGATTATTGTTTTTTATTTTTCATAATCTGAAACAGGCGGCACGGTGGAGACTGGTTAGAGCGTCAGCCTCACAGTTCTGAGGCCCCGGGTTCAATCCCCGGCCCCGACTGTGTGGAGTTTGCATGTTCTCCCCGTGCCTGCGTGGGTTTTCTCCGGGCACTCCGGTTTCCTCCCACATCCCAAAAACATGCATAAATTGGAGACTCTAAATTGCCCGTAGGTGTGACTGTGAGTGCGAATGGTTGTCTGTTTGTATGTGCCCTGCGATTGGCTGGCAACCAGTTCAAGGTGTACCCCGCCTCCTGCCCGATGACAGCTGGGATCGGCTCCAGCACGCCCGCGACCCTACTGAGGAGAAGCGGCTCAGAAAATGGATGGATGGATAATCTGAAACACAAACAAACGTTTTTGTTGGGTTTCAGCAAAAAAAAACAACAAAAAAATTTGATATGCATGCATTTCATTGGACTGTGACGACATGATTGTTTTACTTTCAGTGAGTGCCAGTTGAAGTTGAATCGTGCGCTTTTAACAGGCTCATTTGAAAGACCTCGAATGCCTGTTAAAATACGTTTCAACACTCACGTCCGGTTTATGTTCAGCTCGAGCCAAGATAATTAGGCTAAGTAGCCGAATAAACTTCCCCTGCTTCCTGTTGTTCCCTAAGCATCGCAATGAGAAGCTCGTCCATTCAAACCTGTGCGAGTGTGCGCATCCTTTTGGGATTTTGTCTCATAACCGCATAAATCAACCGGTTTATGAGCTTCAATGGCGAAACATGGCCCGTTTGAGGGCAACAAAGCCTCTGTCGTGTTTGACGCTTAGCGGCCCGCCCTGACCTCGCCGTGTCTTACTTTAGCGGGATTAATGCTGCATTTCAATTAAAGGATTCCCAGGTTATTTCCCACAGTCCTTTGCTGTGTTGTAGGCTCACACGCTTGTGCATTGAAGAGGTTCTGTTGCCTAATAAAAAGGAGAGAGAGGGAAAGAGATGGAAATTCCACAAAAAAGTGCCCACACCTCTGCGAAAGCGTTTATTCTAATCCAACGTGCTCTGCCAAAGTGTTTGGAGCGCTCCAAAGGCTTCGTGCCAAAGCGTCCTGTGTTATGTCTAGACCTCCAGACCGCATTCCTGCCTGCCTCCTGGGACGTGGCCATCTAAGGCAAGAAGAGCTCCAGCGCGCTGGGTGTCCGATGACTCCACGCGAGCAAATAAACATCATCCAAACTGTTAACCCATTCAGGTCCGGACTGGCATCAATGCGCCCCTGTTGACACTATGGAGGGTCCAATCAATCCTAAGAAACGCTCTCTTCAGGAAAAGTGGTCACCACTTAGCCTGGTCCATGCCATGACTGTGGGGTGGAGCACTACATGAACCAGTTTTCAACCCGTGCCAAAGTCAAAAGCCCATTGATTTTTAATATATTGTAGCCCTCTGTGCCCTGCGATTGGCTGGCAACCAGTTCAGGGTGCACCCCGCCTCCTGCCAGATGACTGCTGGGAAAGGCTCCAGCACGCCCGCGACCCTAGTGAGGAGAAGCGGCTCAGAAAATGGATGGATGGATGTCGCCCTCTGCTGTCGAAATTGACATCACAAGCCTGCTATGCTGATTTCCGGGTTTGGTCACGTGACGCAAAGCATGCAAAGCACGAGAGCGCTTGTGACGTTAATTTCAGTCGACAGCAGAGGGCGATATTGCCCAACGTGGCTGTACCCTGGGATCTGTGAAAATTGATAAATGTATCTGTTTAATTCTTACTCCACAAACCCAATATTATCAGAATACTGTGTTTAGATTAGTGTGGGTACCTACAACATATTCTTGTCCTGAAAAGTTTTTTTTCCTTTGCCTATAAGGACGTTTTTCCCCTTCTATCTCACAAAAAGTACGATTGATTTTATGTGACATGTAAGATGAAAGGTTAAGTCGCAACATCAAAATAAGAATGTGTTTTTTAATGATATCCAGTGTTAGATTGCCAATGTATTTTACAGAGGTTAAGTTTGGTTGATGCACAATCATGATTTTCAATTGTTATCAAACATTTAAGGATGTTTTTCCTTAAAAAAAAATAAAAAAAAGCAGTGTTAACTTTAGGATTGTATTTGCAGTCACCTCGTTTTTTCTATATTTCATATTTTTCCTGTCCAGAATTCATATTTGTGTATCCTGCCCATTTTCTGCTTAAATGCCATGAGGGAATCTTGGGTGCTCTTTGTGTTCACATGGATGATTATCAGGAGAACGACATCAGGCCAAATTCTTTTTTGGCCGTCCCACACAGTTGAAAAGTGCATCTGTTCAAAGCCAGCAAAGGTCATGTGAGAAATCTCATCCACAAATCACCACAATGACAAAGGCTTCTTGTTCACTGTTCTCTTCTTAGAATCTGGAAAAAGATACAGTATCAAGGCTGCAGTGAAAGTAGTGAGATTAATGAAACTTTTTTTCTTCCAACCTGAATATTTCATTTTGTCGACGGAATTGTAAACCTTCCTCTGCATTTTCTCTTCACTTTTCGTGAGTCACTCCTGCAGCTGCTCGCCTTTGAATGAGGAGTTTGTTTTTTGTTTGTTTGTTTTTTTTCCCCCTCCTCTTGGCAATGCTCGTCTTTGGCCTACAGATCTGCAGTAGCCACTGGGAGAGAATCTTGGACTCATTTGTGCAAAATCACAAACACCCATATGAAACTTCGCACGGCAATTATTTTTTACGAGCGATCCAGTGATGGATTACTGCGAAGCTGTCTCTTAAATTTGTGCCGAAACAGCACTGATGTACAGTGTATAGTCGCCATTGGAGTTAATGCCTTGCAAGGAAGAGGAGCGATAGCAAGAGCAGATACCCAGAATGCAATAGCACGGCAGCTGCTGTCACTCTTAGACTAAACAATGAGCTCCGTGATCATAATCCTACAATTGTGCAATCAAATAAAGATGTTTTTATGATACCTGAGACAAGACTGCCAAGGTATTTGACATCAAAGTTTAGATCTGTTGATCAACTGTCATAGCTTTCAAATGGATTATTTTTTTCAAATACATGATTTGTTGTTCTGGCAGTCCCTTGAGTTACAATGGAGCAGACTAATGGAAACGAGGGCAGAGTAAGCATTGATTTTTGTCACTTTTTTTTTTTTTTTTTCTGTCCAAACCCGCCACCGCCGCAGTGATGAACACCGGGAATGACTAAGTGTGCCCTTGTGCAACACAAGTACCCAGAATGGAAAGGCTGATCTAAGCTCTTTGCTAAAGTGACACATAAGCACACTGACAGGAACAGGAAAGGGATGTGGGCCCTCTTTGCTGGAAGATACTTCTAAATTAGTCACCTCCTTTTTTTTTTTTTTCTTCTTTCTTCAATAAAGCGACCTCTGACTAATTGAAAGAGAATAAAAGTGATGTACTCACCCTTAACGTTGACAAATTGGTGGAAAACGAGGTCGGACTAGAGTTAGGCTGCATGTGCTTGAGAGGTGAGACTCTTCACAGTAGGATAACACAAGTCATGTAGGTGTAGTCACTTGTCCAATATTTTCCGAGTTGGAACTCAGTACGCTAAAAAATCGGAACACAAATACATGTACTGTTACACTCCTGACACTTGATTATGTCTGTAATTTATTTCGTACCGAGGGGCCTTCCAGTTGTTTGCTGCAAACTACAAGCACAGCAGTAAATATATGGTTATCGGTTATGTTTGGGGCCTTTAGGTTTATTTCTGACAAGAAATTACAGATGTGTGCCAAGCGATTCAGAAGTATCATTAAAAGAATCTGTAGCAGCGGAATCCATAACCTCAGATGCGCCACCCGCCTTCTTGACAACTCTGTCCTCTTATCTAATTATCAGTCATCGGGAGCTCTGTAGTCACTCTGCCAAAGAGGATTGCGTTCTCTCTAATCTCTTGATCCTCTTTTGTTGACCCCCCCATCCCCAAACTCAATCACCCTTCCTTTTCACACCACGAACCATCTTGCCGCTGCATCACCTGCTTTAGGACATCTCTGGCCCGAGGCCCAGAACCAGGCCCTCGCCATCTGTTGCTTCACCGCGGCTCTTTTGCGGCGTGTGAATATGAACCACGATTACCACAAGCACGACATCATCACCTCTTCTGTCATCATCAGGCTCAGCGCAAAGAGTTCTTCGTGCAGGAGCGCTACGGCCGCTACGACCTCAGCGATCCGTTCCTGGCCCTGCAGAGAGACGGGGAGGCCGTGGGGGCCCACCGGGGCAAGGACCACCCGGCCACCTCCAACCCGTTGGTGGTGCTCAAGCTGGTGGTGAGCCACTGCAGGAGGATGCAGGAAAAAATGCTGGCCCAGCTGGCAGCAGCGGAAAGCAGGCACAGAATGGTGGGTCTGGATGAACAGTACAGTAAAACACAGGTTAATCAAGACCACCAACGTTTTTAATGGCGGTCTACACTGGACAGCAAAGGCACCTCTTCAAACGCTAGTGGGTTTGTCTCTTCTGTTTAGAATTACGTCAGCGCCATAGTAACGGAAATCTGCTGTAAGCCAAGGACACATTGTAATAAAATTCCCATGACAATTTTCTACCAAAAACATGAGGATACTAAATTTGTGTCATTTTTCCGAATACAAATTTAAAAAAAAAAAAATTCATTAGACATTACACCATATAGAGTGTTGTCTAGATTGCCTAATTCTGCATGGATGGATTAACAAATCAACCAGTCCTGTAGGTAGCGATAATGTGCAGAATAAAGTGCAAAGCCAGGTACCGTCTATCCAGAGGTCTGTACTGGAACCTCGACATCAACAAAAGCTTGATTTAGCGGATCTTTCGGAGAGTGATCCGACTTCAGGTTGTTTAAAGGCTTCAAGCAAAAGATTTCAATGCTCAACAACGTGAAGTCGGAACAGGCAAAGTTTGATCACCATCAGCTTCTGCAACTGATGCTGAACTGCAGCTGGGGACAGTAAAATTTCTTGCCGGGTGGAAAGTTTGCAACGCTGCTCCAATGTCAATTGGCGAGCCGTGGGCAAAGGAATTATACGCTTACAAAAAGTGCAAAGCTTACGCTGTCAAATGCTCCAGACGTACGACCAAATAATTGAGCATAGTGCAGTATTCTGCACGACTGTATTTATGACTTTACGACTGCGTTAGCGTAGGTCAGTAATAGACTATGGCGTGTTCGGACGTGTACAAATTGGGGTTGTGATTTCTATGGGAATGGAACTTCACGAATAAAGTGTCCCTGTACATGCCACCTCAACCCAACCCATTCTCAAACTTTATGATATACAAGCGGCTGTCAGAAAGTAATGAGCCACAATTTAATTTTGGTGGAATTTTTTCCCCCAGAAATGTTTATGGTTTATAGTTTAAAGCTTTTTTTTAATTAAGCCTGTCGTGTTCCTGTCAGCCATTTGGGAAATGATGTCATCGTCGGATGCCTGCCAGAAGCAGCGAGATGTGATTGAATTTCTCCTTTTGGAAGGGGAACCACCAGTAAATGTTTTCAGAAGGCTGCAAAATGTGTATGGAGAAGCCGCAATAGGCTACAGCGCAGTCAAAATGTGGGTGTCCAGGATCAAAGGCGAAGAACAAAAGCCTGCCTCCGTGACACTTTTCCTTTTTTTTTTTTTTTTTCTCTCTCAGTTGCAAGCCAAGATTTGAATTACGAGTGAGCTTAAGGCGCAGTCACACTGAGCCAGGTGGGGTTGGTGTCATGAAAGAGTTTGTCTAGCCTAGTTGATCTCTGTCTCGTTCTTTTTAGGTTATCATGGACCTGGAGGAGGAGAAGAGGAAGCACGCCGAGGACACGGCCGAAGGTGACGATGTCACCTACATCCTTGAGAAGGAGCGGGAGCGCTTACAACAGCAGGTGAGCTGTTCCCCACGCCAATTATCGAGTGAAAGCTGCTATTAGCGGTGGCTCAAGACCAAGCCTTGATGCAAATTTTTGCTATTTGCTAAGTAATGGACGCCCCTTACGTGCACCCCACGCCCTCCGAAACATTTTTATGACGGCCTATAATTCTAATTATTAACAGTGGTGTAAACCCTAAATATATCCCACTTGCGCAAAACCACCCCTGGTGAATTTAAGCATGTAAAATGATAAGAAATTATTTACTTGGTAGTTTAATTTCACATTTGATGGGTGGGCGGAGACCCATCTATTTTTATCCAAGGAATTAAAAAGTCAATTTAACATTCTACGAGTACATTTCAGTACATTTGAATTTGTGAGAAAAGTCATTTTATTTCAGTCGTCATACATTATATAGATCCATTTAACAGTTGGGGAAAACACTTCACAGAGGACAAATTCCTGCCTAATTTCTACATTAAAAATCATTGTCAGTTTATTGATTGTTTTTATAATATTCTACTTTCTAGAGGTGGTGAATTTTGGGTTTTTGTTTGCTGTGAGCGATAATCATCCAAATATATATATATATATATATATATATTTTTTTTGTAATTTTTTTTTTAAATCATGAAATATTTCACTGGGTACTGCATCGCTATAATGAGTTTCACTTTTTGAATTGAACTACCTCACTAAATTAAGCTTTTGACACTACTGAAATTGATTTAGATGTACCTGTATGTCCTTCTTAACAATTTGGATCATTACGTCTGGTGACTCTTCTCTTCGCCCTAGCTGGAATTTGAGCGCAGCCAGGTGCGGCGTTTGGAAAAAGAACAGCGGCGCGTCATTGATCAGCTGGAGGAGGAGAGAGCGCAGCACAAGCAGCTCTCCTGCGCTCTGGCCAAAGAATGCAAGTGGGCCAGTGCCAGAGCCCTGGAGGAGGGCCACCGCCTCGCCGAGGCCGGACGCAAGCTGGACAAGGTGGCCGCCGTTTCCAAATACATCTCTGGACATTCATCTATTTGAATGTTCTCCCGATTTCACGCTTCACCTTTTGGGTGTCACTCAGGAGAGGGAGGCCTGCCAAGCCCTGAAGGAGGAGCTGGAGGAAGAGAGGAGGCGAGCGCTGAGGATGGAGGCCAGGGTGGAGGAGCAGCTGGCCGAGTTCGACACAGAGCGCGAGCAGCTGCGCTCGCGACTCAAGAAGGAGGAGGCGCACTGCGCTAGACTGCAGCAGCAGGTGGTTTACGCTCATGTCGTTATGTCGGAGGGATGTCACACAATTTATACAGATATTTAGCTCTGCAGTTTTTAATGGTGTCGTTGTATATTTGGAGGTGGAGGAGCTTCAGAGAAAGCTGAACGTTGTCAGCGTGGTGGCAGACGTTCAAGAGGAATGTGAGCAGTGGGCCACAAAAGTTCCGTTAGGAAAGAAGACGACAGAAACGAAGCTGGAACACAACAAGGAGGAAGGCCACCGGGGAACTGTGGAGACAAAAGTCAACGGGCATCATTTTGCGACAGAGGCCGTCGAGGGTCTTAATGGCGGACCGCCAAATGGTAATCCTGCAGGTCACCAGACTCTGAGTTCCTCCCCGTGCACTTCCCCCGTCTTAACTAAACGTCCGAGTGGTCCAGCGGTTTGCAAGTCCTCCTACCAAGCCGGAATCAACCAGCGCTTCCACGCCGCCCGCCACAAGTTCCAGACGGTGCCCCCCGACCTCGAGTCCACCCAGCCCTCCCCCGGCACCTCCCCGCCTCCTCCTGCCGAGTCCAGCAAGCAGATGGCCCGCAGCACCGTCACCCAAGTTCTGTCCCGCTTCACCACCACGCAGCAGACGCCCAAACTCTCGGCACCCAACCACTCTCCCTTCGGAACCGACTACCGCTGCTTGGCGGCCCCCTTGTCCCCCGTCGCGGGCCGAGCGGCGGCCCCTCCTCAGGGTGTCCGTTCGCCCACAATCCCCAGGGCGGACAGGGGAAATCCTCCTCCCATCCCGCCCAAGAAACCTGGCCTGGCTCAAGCTCCGCCCTCTCCGGCCGCCGTCCCGAGGTCGGGCGGCCATTTTAACGATGGCCCGCTCTCGGGAAGCTGCGGCCTCACGTCCGGCCAAGACAGCGTCAAAGAACTGGATGTGGTGCTTTCGTCTAATTGACATCAAACACTTTTATATGATTTTTATATTTATTAGGGCTGTATAGAAATATTCATCAGCTCACACGGTTGTTGATAGAGCAATACAGGAATCCCCCAGTCTTTGTGGGGTTAGGGTCCTAGCCACAAGTATTTGATGCCCCCTGCAAAAAAGTTTATAATTGTCTATAGCTGCCACAAGATGGCAGCAAAGCACTACATGAAGCTCCTCAACTCACTTCAACATAGTTCCTTGGCCCTGCAATTCGTAGGGGGATGGGGACCGAGCCCTGCCATGATGAGCAACCCCCCAAAATGAAATTAATTTATAATTGATGAATGAAGTTATAATTGCCGATATAACTAGTTTTAAGTACTGTAAACATACCACAAACTGGGATCCAAAAAAACTTAAATATCATTTTAAAATCTTCTTTGAAACATTACCCTTAAAATTAACTGGCCTATGGGTTGATTTTCCAAAAAAATGCACCCGAAGTGTGCGTGTACACGCACATGCGGCGGAGACTCTCTCATCACTTCTTCCACTAATAACCCAGGCTAAACATAGCTCCACCCCGACATACAAAGCTTGTCTTTCAATCAGGATGTATCACTTCGACGCCCCATGACACCGTGTACTACTTTGCTGTGAGACAGGGCTTTAGTGCCATCTTGTGACATCTTCGGGCATTTCAGAAAGAGCCCGAAAACCGCAAATAGGTTATTAGTTTTCAGTGAATAGCTGGGGATAGGTTCCACCAAAAAAAAAAAAAAAACAATAGGTGAATTAAAATAGTGAACCCCGTTTATGTGGGGGATTACTGTACTCTTTATTCTATTAATATCTGTCACAATATATTTGTACTCATTTTCTTAATATGCAATCATTAATCATTGCTTTTAGTAATATAAAACTGTACAGTTTTCTTTTGGTAAAGTTTCCTTACGTACTATATTATAAAAGATATAGTTTTATACAATGCTGTGAATGTTGCATATAGTTATGATGAAGATCACACTTGTATTATATTATACATGGTCACAAGCCCGGTACAATTATATATCTATTTTTTAATAGATTAATACAACAGCAAAGTTGCTATTTTTGTTTACTAATTGTAACACATTCCTCTTCTGTGTATGCTGGAAGGTTAAATAAATGAAATCCAAAAATGGTGTGCGTGTTTTTCAACTCTGGCCAACATATAAAAATGTATTAAAAAAATAGATTTAGAAAAGCTGCTTGCAAATGAGATGCACTTTCAGTGACAAATCATAAACACATAGTCTTTGAGAGATAAAAAATTAGGCATTGGTTCAAAATATGAAAACATTCACATAATAATATACAATCAGTGAACTTCAGACAACACTGGCTTTATGACTTATTTGATATAAAGTGTTTCTATCCAAAAATAGTAAAAAAATAAAAGTAGTAGAGCTGTTTGTGCTGTACTCGCTCCTCCTCCAGCTGATCAATGACTATTGCTAACAGTACTTGTGTACAATTCTTCTGCACCTTTAAAGAATGTCCTCTAGGGGTCAGTATTGGATTCATTTTCTATAATCGACACCACTCGTCCTAGTTCGGGTCACGGCTCAGTCGGAGCCTATCCCATATGGACTGGTCGACAGCCAATCAAGAAAAAGAAGACGTAAGTACTGGAAGAAGATGTTCATCCAAGGAGAAGATGAAGAAGAAAGGTGAACAAGGAGAAGAGGAATAGCAAGATGAAAAAGAAGATAATGGCAAATTATTACAGGTGAAAAAAAATGTGCGAATGTCAGACTAAAGGGTCTGAATAATTATGACTGATATTTCAGTTTTTCTTTTTTAATCTGAAAACAATTCAACAATTTAGTTTTTCTCTGTCAATATGGGGTGGTGTGTGTACATTAACGAGGGAAAAAAATGAACTTAAAATGATTTTAGCAAATGGCTGCAGTATAACAAAGAGTGAAAATTTTAAGGGGGTCTGAATACTTTCCGTACCCATCGTATGTGTGTGTGTGTGTATGTGTATATATATATATATATATATATATATATATATATATATATATATATATATATATATTCCAATGAAGTTGGGACGTTGTGGTAAATATAAATAAAAACAGAATACAATGATTTGCAATTTATGTTCAACCTATATTTAATTGAATACACTTCAAAGACAAGATATTTAATGCTCAAACTGATCATTTTTATAGTTTTTAGCCAATAATCATTAACTTGGAATTTTATGGCTGCAACACGTTCCAAAAAAGCTGGGACAGGTGGCAAAAAAGACTGAGAAAGTTGAGGAACATCCCAAGAACAAGCATGGTAGGTTAATTAAAGACTCTAAATTGCCCGTAGGTGTGAATGTGAGTCGATTGGCTGGCGACCAGTTCAGGGTGTACCCCGCCTCTCGCCCGAAGATTGCTGGTATAGACCCCAGCACGCCCCGTGACCCGAGTGAGGTGAACATTGATGCATGCATTATTGAACAGGCCATTCTAAAATGTGCAGTTTTACTATTCTTGAACAAAGACACATCCCCAGTTATAAGCGGGTGTGCACACATGTGCAACCACATTATTTCACTTCATGTTTAATTTTCCTCTCAAATTTTGTCTTTTGAGTTGTTAAGGTGAAAGGTCACATTACTTATCACAAAAACCTGGCATTTGAACAGGGGTATTTTTTATATCCACTTGAGAAGAGTGTTAATGGGAGTTTCAAATAAAGTCCCTTGAAGAAGACCACCACCATCACCATTTTGCTTTATGACTTTGCACAATGGCGGCCCTACAATGAAGACACATGATCGCACGGTGGCGAGTTCAAGGAGGAGGGGGCTTGTCATGAACCCTCGCCCGCCCATCCCCATCCCCACCCTGACATTCCCAACATCCAACGGGTCTCCCTTCACTCCCTTCCGTCCCCCAAATTTAGCTGAGGGCCATGAGAGCCGCCCAGAATAGGAGCACCAGTACGGACCCCCCACCCGCCCTCTGGGAGCCCCTGGAAGAGCGCAGCTTGCGGGAACAACCGAGGATGACCGCACCGGTGTCAGCCGCACACTGACAAAACAAAATTAAAATAATAATTTTATTACAAAAATGGGATTTATTTTTTTTTTACATTTTTTATTGCCTTATTTTCATGCAATAATTTGTCAGTTTTTAATCTGCACTCATATTGTTATAGTTTATATCATTTATGATGTATTATTCCTTTGAATAATTAGTTTTTAATCTGGTGTGATTTTACTTTTGTTTTTGTGATTTTTATTTCTTTTTCATTACTATTATAAAACATTTCTACCAGTTAATTTTTTCACATTATTAATAATTTAGTTTAAAATGTACCATTTTAAAATTCTATCATTTTTAATATAAATCATCATCACGTTTCATTCATTGATGTTTGCAAACACGATGGAATGGCACCTTTAATAATTTATTTTTCACGATTAAATACATTTATAATAATATTAGTTTTACAATAATTCAGTTTAAATTCGATTTTTTTATTTTTATTTTTTTAAATGCAACTGTGGTGAACGTAATAGCGAAACTCCAGCCGAAACCCCCAAATATCCTCCTCCTCGTTGAATTTTCACCCACGTCTGCTTTCAGATCACATTCCCAATTCGTGGGCCAACAAACCAACGCTTAGTGAATGGTTCTCCACGACGACAGTAAGATGCCGGGATCTGGACCAATCAGAGTCAAGCCGTTTTCCGTATTTAAATTGAGGGAAGATGAGGGATCCAATCAGAGCAAAGCTCATTTCCACGTCACATACCAACGGGAAATCCTGCCGTTTCAACTGACGGGCAGAAAAGACCAACTAAAATGGATTGAAAAAGGACATTTTGGGCATTTTCATCCCAAAACATAATGAGGCGATGAAAGGACATGAAAGATTATCAAAAATAGTTCAAACAAATTTGAGGGCATGGGACCTTTCATAATTGATTTTGTTATTACCCATTCATCAGATAGATGGATGGATGGATGGATAGATAGACAGAGGGTGATAGGGTTCAACTAAAAATAGCGATACTGATGATGTCTTGTACCTCTCAGAAGGCGGTGGGCTCGGTTATAAAGTGAGGTGGTCGCAGGGAGGGTCGGTGGGGGGGGAGTGGGTGTGTCACATCCCATCACACACATTTGACACACGCGCTCGTGCGTGCCGAGTGTTTGCGCATCTTCAGTCGCGCACCGCGGATTTATATTTTCCGTGATATTTGTGACTACTCATGAAGTAACTTGAATGAATGAATGACGTTTTAATCGTCACTTGAGCCGACCCGGCGTGCATCAAGCGGCAGGCCTGCGCGTAATGACGCGCACTGGAGCGACCGGACGCGGACGGAACGCTGCGTGGGACTCACTGACGGAGCTTCTGCACAGAGCTTAAAAGACTATTTTTTTATTTTTTTTGGGGGTGTGGGTGGGGGGGTGGGGGGTCATTAACGATGGACGCCGGACGAGCACCGAGCAGCGACCAAACATGAGAGAGAAACCTCCGCACTCCACGATGGGCTTGAGGACGCTGCGTCGCAAATCCAAAGTCAAAGTGTACTTGCTCATTTGGCTGCTGCTCGTCTGCACGCCCAGAGTGGATTCGTCCTGGTGGTGAGTGACCATTTGCTTTCAGTTAACCTTAAACGTCTTCTCATTACACCCGAGACCGATTATTATTATTATTATTATTATTTTTCATACATGCATTATTAGCACTCGAATTTGACACTTGTGAAACTTGTCCAGAAACACTTACGTCATATCTGCATGCTGAGAAGCGAAATGAAGAAATAATCGTGGGAATTAAATAAAATAATAACGTATAGTATTACAAAGGAATACACATGCATACAAATAAAATAAATTCATAATTTAAAAAAAAACAACTAAAAAATAAATGCAATAATAACAAATGTAAACAAAGAAGGAAATAAATGATACAAAATTAAATGACTAAATATAAATAATGCTATTAACTTGTGAAAATATTTTAAAAATTTGCAAATGCCCATTCAAAAATAATGACTGAAAATAGATAATTCAAAATCTAAAACAAATAAGAAAACAGCAAAAATGAAATACAAATGATTAGTATTCAATGCATATAATTACCAATACAAATTAAATATTTTAAACCAGGATCAATACAATTTAAAGCAATTATTACAAATTATAATTAAACAAATAAAAAAAAATCCATCGATTTTCTGTACCGCTTGTCGTCATTCATATAATTAAAAATTAATAATAGAAGTTAAACAGGTGGCACAGTGGACGACTGGTTACACAGTTCTGAGGACCGGGGTTCAATCCCCGGTCCCGCCTGTGTGGAGTTTGCATGTTCTCCCCGTGCCTGCCTGGGTTTTCTCCGGGCACTCCGGTTTCCTCCCACATCGGTTAATTGAAGACTCGAAATTGCCCGTAGGTGTGAATGTGAGGGCGAATGGTTGTTTGTTTGTATGCGCCCTGCGATTGGCTGGCAACCAGTTCAGGGTGTACCCCGCCTCCTGCCCGAGGACAGCTGGGATAGGCTCCAGCGCGCCCGCGACCCTAGTGAGGAGAAGCGGCTCAGAAAATGGATGGATGGAAGTTAAACAATCAAATGAATAAAAATAAAAATAACAAACCTTGTTTTGGAAAAATTATTGCAAATAAGAAAAATAAATAACGATAAAAAAACCAAAATACATTATTAGCTCATGCTCCCATTAAATACTCTTCAATACAAAACAAACCTTGACAACCAATCAGAACATTATGCCATAACAGATTATTAAATATAAAACCATGAAACATAAAACAAAAATACATAATACACATAATTACAAAATGAATAATACAAACATAGCAATAAACAACAAGAAAAAAGATATAAAACCTAATTAAAAACTATACATTCTCAAAAATAAATAAATAACAATACAAAATAATGCAAATAAATTACAACCCCAATTCCAATGAAGTTGAGACATTGTGTTAAACATAAATAAAAACAGAATACAATGATTTGCAAATCCTGTTCAACCTATATTTCATTGAATACACTACAAAGACAAGCTATTTAATGTTCAAACTGATAAACTTGATTGTTTTTAGCAAATAATCATTAATTTAGAACTTTATGGCTGCAACACGTTCCAAAAAAGCTGGGTGAGGTGGCAATAAAGACTGAGAAAGTTAAGGTATGCTCATCAAACGCCTGTTTGGAACATCCCACAGGTGAACAGGCTCATTGGGAACAGGTGGGTGCCGTGATTGGGTGTAAAAGGAGCTTCCCTGAATTGCTCAGTCATTCACAAGCAAAGATGGGGCGAGGTTCACCTCTTTGTGAACAAGTGCATGAGAAAATAGTCCAACAGTTTAAGGACAATGTTCCTCAACGTACAATTGCAAGGAATTTAGGGATTACATCATCTACGGTCCATAATATCATCAAAAGGTTCAGAGAATCTGGAGAAATCACTGCATGTACGCGGCAAGGCCGAAAACCAACATTGAATGCCCGTGACCTTCGATCCCTCAGGCGGTACTGCATCAAAAACCGACATCAATGTGTAAAGGATATCACCGGATGGGCTCAGGAACAGTTCAGAAAACCAATGTCAGTAAATACAATTCGGCGCTACATCCGTAAGTGCAACTTGAAACTCTACTATGCAAAGCAAAAGCCATTTATCAACAACACCCAGAAACGCCGCCGGCTTCTCTGGGCCCGAGCTCATCTAAGATGGACTGATGCAAAGTGGAAAAGTGTTCTGTGGTCCGACGAGTCCACATTTGAAATTGTTTTTTGGAAATTGTGGACGTCGTGTCCTCCGGGCCAAAGAGGAAAAGAACCATCCGGACTGTTATGGACGCAAAGTTCAAAGCCAGCATGTGTGATGGTATGGGGCTGTGTTAGTGCCAATGGAGTGGCTAACTTACACATCTGTGAAGGCACCATTAATGCTGAAAGGTACATACAGGTTTTGGAGAAACATATGCTGCCATCCAAGCAACGTCTTTTTCATGGATGCCCCTGCTTATTTCAGCAAGACAATGCCAAACCACATTCCGCACGTGTTACAACAGCGTGGCTTCGTAGTTAAAGAGTGCGGGTACTAGACTGGCCTGCCTGCAGTCCAGACCTGTCTCCCATTGAAAATGTGCGGCGCATTATGAAATGTATAATACGACAACGGAGACCCCGGACTGTTGAACAGCTGAAGCTGTACATCAACCAAGAATGGGAAAGAATTCCACCTACAAAGCTTCAACAATTAGTGTCCTCAGTTCCCAAACGTTTATTGAATGTTGTTAAAAGAAAAGTTGATGTAACACAGTGGTAAACATGACCATGTCCCAGCTTTTTTGGAACGTGTTGCAGCCATAAAATTTAATGATTGAGTTAATGATTAATAAAGTTTTTCAGTTTGAACATTAAATATCTTGTCTTTGTAATGTATTCAATTAAATATAGGTTGAACATTTGCAAATCATTGTATTCTATTTTTATTTATGTTTAACACAATGTCCCAACTTCATTGGAATTGGGGTTGTAGAAAAGAATCCCCCAAAACATGTATTCCATGGGGGAAAAAAAACGAGATTGTGGGCTGTTCCTAATATTTTGTTTACCTCATCCACCTCAATGACGGCCCTCAAACACACACGCAAAATAATAAACACATTGTTAAATGAGTGTCCGAGAGCGTGCGGGCATACCTAATATTTTGGCCGGTGCTTTGAAGAAGATAAATGGGGTGGTGGTGGGGACGTACCGCACCGCCCCTATCCTGTCCCATCCATCTTTAGCAGGGACTTAAGTGTCATCAGGTGTGGGCGCCGGTGCGTTAACAAATGAGCCTTGATCACTTCTTCAGGTTTTAACAGCCTGCAAGGAAGACAAAAAAAAAACACACACACACACACACAACAACAGCAGCTCAGCGAGCATCAAGGCATCAAGGCCCTTGTCCTTTGGCTTTTTTCCGACAATTATTGCCAAAAGATGAGCTGCCACCAAATGAGTCTTGAGATATTAGCCTGATTGCAAAATTTAAAGTAGGTCACGAGAATCACACAGTTGCCTCTCTTTTGTTTGGCTTTTTCTTTGTCTTACGGCTTTCGTTACCAAGTCAACCAGGGGCGGATATACCCGTCGAACCCTGAGTTAAAAAAAAAAAAAAAAAAAAAAAAAAAAAAAAAAAGTGACCGCGCGTGTAAGCCAACCATAAAGACAGTAAAAGCGTGTGTTGTATTTTCACTCGTGGAGGCAGAACTTCATCACCAAGCTGCCAAATCGACGACGATTAGTGTAGCATCGGCAAAAACGAATGGGATGACACTATTCACACGATTTCCTGTAAGACATTTTTTTAAGCGAGACATTTTTTTCCCCCACATTATAAAACAGTTCCCATGTTTTCATAACAGCCCTTTGTCCAAATACTTAAAGGATCAAGAATTACACCTTTTTACAGTTTATTGAAAAAATCCCAATCGTGTGAAATTCCATTACTTAGACTACAATTCTATACAATACGCTCTTGCATTACTAATATTAGCAAACGTGAATATGCGCACCTGACAAAATTCTATGCAGCACTGCTTACCTCTTGACTTTGACATGACAGCAGGGGCGTCTCACCCGCAGGCGGATACGGGTGTTTCAGACGGTGTAGTGTCACTTGAAAGTGGCTCTGGATCATCAGCCATCCTAGTTGACCAATTCATGTGTGGAGGAACTTGATGTGAAAATTATGTAAATTAGCCCAACTGTTACATCACAGCGGGGCATAACTGCATTTTCAGAAACAGGCAGCTCACAAACGATTAACTTGGGTGTTTAATTTCACACTTGGCTGGCGGGCAAGCACTTGTATACAAGTCGTTCATCCAGTCAATATGTCCCCTTCAAAATCCGGAACCACCATGAGGCGCCTCTCTCTGTCTAAGTGTGTGTCCTCAAGTGTCTTTTGGCTCGGCCGCTGCGAACAAGACAATAAACACAAGGAGTGCCCTCGCTCAGCTTTTACCACTCGGCCACACCGTTACACTCCGACGAGCTGCGGCCATAACGGGAGCGGAAAATGGGCGACACGCAGCGATTTAAAGGGACTCTTGTGTTAAACGGTTACTCGTACTGTACACCCGCATGTGATCGCCCCCTTCAAGCATTGCACTAAAGTCAGTGATTATGTCGTGTGTGTGTGTGTGTGTGTGTGTCTAAATGGAGAAGGAAGCAATAGGCCTGTCACAAGCGAGTTACTTTCTCACTGAACGGGAGGAATTTCATAAGCTCTCCTCCATCCTGAATGTGGCATCCAGCAAGGCCAGGAAACACAAGCACAAGATTTAAAAAGTAATGGAAAATACAAGAAAAAGAAAATGTGCTCATAAAAATCCTTAGTGTCATATTTAGCAATAACATTACAGAGCTTGTATACGAATAGTCAGAGCCACACACACACGCACACACACACACATATATATATATATATATATATATATATAGGGGCAGGCATATCATTATTTTCCATTTATATTTTATTTTTGATACAAAAGGGGCGCTTGATAAATTTGTGATCACATTCTATATACATTGTTCTTTTTTTAAATGACAGAATTATAATTTGTTTTTCAAATCTCAACAGGTACATCGGCGCGCTGGGCGCCCGGGTTATTTGCGACAACATCCCGGGCCTGGTCAACAAGCAGCGGCAGCTGTGCCAGCGCCACCCGGACCTGATGCAGTCCATCGGCGAGGGCGCCAAGGAGTGGATCAAGGAGTGCCAACACCAGTTTCGCCACCAGCGCTGGAACTGCAGCACACTGGAGCGCGACCACACCGTGTTTGGCAGGGTGATGCTGCGAAGTGAGTCGGTGCAACTGGGATGGGGCATGTGGCTCTTTTCCAACGTGTGTGAGACACTCCAGTTAATCACCCTTGTAAATGTCTCCGCCGCGATCAGATAAGCACATAATGAATGGATGTCTCATGAATAATTCTGCTGTATAAACACAAAGAGGTGTTTTTTTTCTCCTTCTCAGGGAATAAGCGAAAGTAGATTTTCTCTCTGAAAAAAAAAACAAGCGGCGCAATTGAGAGAGCCACACTGGTGATGTATAAACAGTAACAGGAGATGTAAATATTTGGGGAGATGTTTTCTGGCAGCCGGACAAAGCTTGACAGCCTGACATATCGCCTGTGTTCCACTCGGTTGTGTGAGCGGGAATGAGGACAGGAGGTGGAGGTGTGTGTGTGTGTGTGGTGGTGGGGGGCTCAATAACCCCCGCCCCACCCACCCAAATCTTCTCATTTCTCTCAAATGAAAACAAAGCCCAGTGAATGAGAAAACTTCCACATGTGCACAAGGAAAAAGGTGAAAGGAGAGTTGACCGGGCTGTGATGTCATGGCTGACATGCTGTTATGCCTGCTACAACCCACCATACATGGACTGAACTCTCAATGTATTGAACAATAGCTTCTAGAAAGAGCGATAGCAAAAAATGAAATCAAAAATCAAAAATGAAATCAACCAAACAAGACTATTTAAACCACCGGTGTCAAACACAAGGCCCGGGGGGCCAAAACTGGCCCGCCAAGTAATTTCGTGTGGCCCGCGACAGCAAATCATCTGTGTCAACTTCCATGATTATTGGTCAAATTCTCATAAAATAATAACAATAAATAGCAGCGTTGAGACATTGCAAGCATTTTCTGTTTATGGTAACGTGAACAATAGTTGAACAAACTATTATCCTTGACTTCTGATTTCAAAACTAGGTATCTATCAATTTGTTGTGCGTATGTAATAATGAGGTGACTAAACATTTCTATTGTTTCACAGTCAACGGCCCTCTGATGGAAACCGTGACGACAATGTGGCCCGCGACAAAAATGAGTTTGACACACCTGATTTAAACCATTACTACAACTATTTTGACCCTACCGAACTACAATCTGTACTCTTACTATGTCATCCAGTGGCCATGTAATAAACCAACCAAACAACAAGACTCTTTCGATCATTTGGACAACAACTGTATAGTATTAAGACCACACCAAACTACAATCCTTACGGTCTCATCCAATGGCAATGTACTAAACCAAACAAACAAGACCGTTTCGATCATTTAGACATTACAGGTTAAGAACAGAGTCAACAATAACAGACCAGTTAAGTGTAAACGAGGGAAAAGAACACATTCATAGGAATATGAGAAAATGGCCAGCTGATAAAAGCAGAGCAGAACAGGTGCATTTTGAGGAGTGATTTAAATGATGGGAGGTCAGTGCAGTCTTGTATGTGTTGTGTGAGAGAGTTTCAGAGGGTAGGGGGCAACAGAGAAGGCTATGTTCCCCCAGGTTTTGTGTTTGGTTTGTGGTATGGCGAGATGATTTGTGGTGGAAGAGTGGAGGTTGCGTGCAGGGGTGTAGTGGTGGAGCTTGTCTGTGAGGTAGGAAGGGGGCCTGGTTGTGGAGGGCTTTATGGGTGAGAAGGAGGAGTTGGAATTGAATACGTTGGGGAGTGGGCAATCAGTGGAGGTTCTGAAGCACAGGGGTGATGTGGTCGTGGGAGCAGGTGTGAGTAGGAGGCGGGCGGCGGAGTTCTGGATGAGCTGGAATTTATTGAGGCTTTAGATCGGAGGTTGTGCCATTACGGATGCTGTTGCAATTGTCGAGACGGTACACGATAAAGGTGTGAATTACGGTTTAGGCATCAGTAAAAGAAAGTGAGGGGCGAAGAGATGTTTTTTAGATGAAAGAATGCTGTTTTGGTGACGTGACTGACGTGTTGGGTGAAAGTTAGTGCTGTCAAAGATGATACCAAGGTTGCGGCAGTGACGGGAATTGTCGATGGTTAGGTGGAAGTCATTGGCTGTACAGATAAGAGAATTTGGACTGAATATGATCAGGTTTGATTTGTCCCAGTTGAGTTGTAGTTTGCTTGCAGCCACGATTAAATTTCTGAGACACAGTTTGACAGGGTGGAGTGGGTGGAGGTGGTGATTGATTTGGAGGAAATGTAGATCTGGACGTCATCAGCGTAGCAACAGAAACGGAGAGTAGGACGATGCATGGCAAAATGGGACGAGATAAAGGTTGAAGAGGAGGAGACCAAGCACTGAGCCCAGGAGGACACCTGGGGGCAGGGGGGCAGTTGAGGAGGAGCAGTTGTTGATGAAGATCAATTGTTTTCTGTTGGTGAGGTAGGAGTGTAACCAGGCGAGGGCGGCGGCGATGATGTTGAAGAGTAACTGCAGGCGGGAGAGGAGGATGGAATGGTTAATGTGTCAAAGGCAGCTGTAAAATCAAGGAGGAAGAGGATGGCGAGTAGGCCGGAGTTGGAGGAGATGAGAAGGTCATTTGTGACATTGAGGAGAGCGGTTTCAGTGCTGTGTTTTGAGTGGAATACAGATTGAATTTGTTCGTAGACATCATTATTGTTAAGGTGAGATTTGCTTTGTGAGGCGATGACGGTTTCCAGGATTTTAGAGATGAAAGGAAGGTTTGAAATTGGCCGGAAATTTGGGTTGAGACTGGGTTTTTTTTTTATTACGTGGGTGACAGAAGCCAGTTTGCGTGAAGGTGGGACCGAGGCAAATCTGAGGAATGAGTTTATAATTCTGGACAGAAGCAGGGAGACAGTGGGGAAACAGTGTTTAATGAAGGAGGATGGTATAGGATGTAGTACACAAGTGGAAGTTTTTAAAGAGGAGATAATATTTGACAGCTCAGCTAGGGAGACAGCAGTGCCTTATAAAATGGCGATGTACTAAATCATCCAAAAAAAGACTGTTTAGATCATTTACAAAACTATTTAGACCATACCAAACTACAATCCTTACTGTCACATCCAATGGCAACGTACCAAACCATTAAGACAGCAAGATTATTTAGACCCTTACGTCAAATTAGACGACAATCTTTACAGTTACTGTCATCCAATGGCAATGCACTAAACTAGGCCGACAGCAACAGGCCTATAGCCTATCTCACACAAAGACCTTGCATAATTGGGGGAAAAAAGACATGTTACATTGCTATCTTCCTATTACATTTGTCATGCTCACTATACTGTTTCCTGGACAACTGTGGAGCAGAGAGGTTAGATGCTACACAAATGAAAGAAAACACAAGGGGAGACGACAGGAACAGTCACAAACTGGGGAAATTAAAAGAAAAACAGGACTATAAAGGAATATCAAACGATTATTTATACACATTGAGTTGATAATTTAATCACTACTCTGTATTGTATGTAAAAAGATACTCACAGGTAAATCTACTGCATTTGGTGAGATATCCCACTTTTTGCTCTTCTCACCAGGCAGCAGAGAAGCAGCATTCGTGTACGCCATCTCGTCCGCTGGAGTTGTCTACGCTATCACACGGGCATGCAGTCAGGGCGACGTCAAGATCTGCAACTGCGACGGGCACAAGCGCGGCCAAGCCAGCGACCACCGGGGCAACTTTGACTGGGGTGGATGCAGCGACAACATAAACTACGGCATTAAGTTTGCCAAGGCCTTCGTGGACGCCCGGGAGAGGATGGTGAAAGACGCCCGGGCACTCATGAACCTGCACAACAACCGCTGTGGAAGAATGGTGAGCTGTTGTCCGGTTCTGATAAAACTGCTGCTATAGCAGCATCTTTGGGGTCTGCCAATAACTCTGTCCCAATTCAGCCGAGACATTCATCAGAAGATCCAAACTACGTGGTCTACGGTGACAAGATTGCATTTTGACCCTTGTGAAGTGCATCAGTCTACAGTTGTTTTCAGTTCTGATAAAACTACTGCTATGTTAGCATCCTCGCTAATATCTTTGGGGTCTGCCAATAGCTGTCCTCCAAGTCAAAGGCTGCACGCTTGGGAAGATCCATTCTGCAAGGTCTATGGAGATGATATTACGGGTCAACCCTCCTTAAACGGGTCGGACTAGTTACCAACCAGTTCTGATAAAACTGCTCCTATGTTAGCTGACTCACTAATATCTTTGCTGTCCTCCAGGTCAAGGACGGAGATGACATATTAGCAGGAATCTCCGAAAAAAGAGTAATCTCTTTTTAAAAGCAATGGTAGTTGGTTACAAGCTAGCATTAGAAAAATATTAGGGTTTAAGCTCCCACAAACATATCTGGCAACAGATGAGTTAAAAAATATATATATTTTTTTCATTTGTGTCTCTATACTTAGAAGTGAAACGCAATGAAACTACTGCTATTTTAGCGTCCTTGCTAATATCTATGGGGTCTGCCAATGGCTGTCTCCCAATTCAGGTGACGTACCCTTTTGGCAGACCTAAGTGATCTACAGAGGCGACCTTGTGCGTCGACCCGTGTTCAATTTGTCGGTGTCACACTTGGGAGAGTTCCTGGTCCCTATTAACCTAATGGTCTTGTGTATAGGTCGGACAGACCATAGTCTGCCCTCAAAAAAGGACTTCTAAAAGAAGAAATAACATACCTCGCAAGGTTGATCACACCTTGGCCACGGGGCAACCTATCAGGCTTAACGCCCTGTCAACTCTGACCTCTGCTGCAGGCGGTCAAGCGCTTCATGAAGCTAGAGTGCAAGTGTCACGGTGTCAGTGGTTCCTGCTCTCTGAGGACCTGCTGGCTGGCCATGTCCGACTTCAGGCGGACGGGCGACTACCTTCGCAAGAAGTACAACACAGCTGTTGAGGTGACCATGAACCAGGACGGCACCGGCTTCATGGTGGCCGAGCGTGACTTCAAAGGGAGTACCAAGAACGAGCTGGTGTACGTGGAGAATTCTCCGGACTACTGCCTCATGGACCGAGCAGCAGGTATAAGAAACATTCTGTATAAACATCAACGGGCACATTAAGAAAGCGAAGATAATTTTTTTTAAAAGTGTGGGTTCATGTAGGTGTTCCTAATGAGGAGTAGCGGCTTGAGAGTGGAGGTGAAAATGCTCGATCTTGGGAGAACCAGTGCTGACAAATGTTTCGGTATAGCTTCTGAAGCGAAACAACAGATGTGAATGGCTGGTAATATGATTTGAATAGGGGTACCTCGGAAGGTGTAGATTCTCGAGCGCTGCGCAATAACCAATACAGAGTAAGAGTACCTCAAAAAGTGTAGTTTGTTTGAGTAGGGTTACCTCAGGAAGTGGAGCCGATTTTAATTGGTGTACCTTGGAAAGTGTAGGTGCTTGAAAGCTGCGCAACAACCAGTGTGGATGAATAGTGGGATGATTTAAGCAGGGCTACCTCAGGAAGTAGACATGTTTAGGAGGGCTACCACAGGAGCTGCTCTAGTTCTGCCAACAACCACTGTGAACGAATGGTGAGTACATTTAAGTAGGGGGACCTCAGGATGTGGAGGCGATTTACTTGTCATGAAGTGTCCATTGAGTTTTATCAAGGTGGTTTTCAGGAATGTATTGTTAAAATATGCATTCAAAGATTTAGATTTATATCTGGATCTACTTTTTGAAGTTTATTAAATAAGCAAATAGGCGCTCGATGCCACATCGCCTTAAAAAACAAAACGGAAATGAGAGGCGTCAAGTGAAGGTTCACATTCCATCACAGCTTAAAGTCTACCTATTTGCCCTTTCCCATCCGCTTTAATTCCCACCGTTCACTTTGCCTTGTTAAGGGTCCGTCTCCTTGCTCACATCCAGTCTCTTCAACAGAGCGTGAAGGCGCTCGGCAGTTCTTTTTTAGATAACGTAGTGCACATTTAAACAGCATACCGTTGCTCCTCCCTGGCTTTGGGCTGATACCTGATGTAATGACTCAAAGGACAGGTTGTTAAAAAGGGATCTTAAAAGGAGCTTGTGATGCCTCTCTTTGCTGCTAATCTCCATTGTGTAGGAATTCACGGCCCGGGGATACATGCAGGCTTATTTTTCAAATCCGTCCTTTGGTCACTTTTAAGTAGGGATCCCTCGCAGCCTGAGGGGAAATATCTCCTCTTATCCCTTCTCTTTACATCAGGGATACTCGGTCATTATGGTGGCATGTGATCTTCACACCTGAACATAGCTTTGGGTTCTGGTTGTAGAGTATTCGAATGACCTGTCTGGGAATGTAACCTCTGTGGGAAATATGATATTTCACTCGTCTCAGATTTCAGCATCACAAACACTGGCATCTTGATTGGATGGTAAAATGTTACATCATTCTATTATAATTTCCCTGACAATTTGAAGGCAATTAATTGAGAATACTGACTTTAAAGCAGATAATAAAAACACCTACTGACATTGATTACTTTGATAACCTCAGCTATCTGGTGTAAGATGTCTTCAATATCGAGAAGTCCTGGCTTGAGTGAAAGTTATAGTGAGACAAGACGAAAAGAAATCGACTGAGAATTGTGAAGGTTAGAGCGTCAACTATAAACACACACTGACTGATTTTAAACCTGAGCTACCTGGGTATCTGCTTTAAAATCTCTTGCAATATTAATAATCTTCTTGGTTTGACATTGTAAGACCATTCTCTGACAGTTTGCAGAAGATCACTTGAGAATTGTGGTTGTAAGAGCGCAGATTAGAAACAGTTATGTGAGATAACCCAGAAAAGACTGAGAAATCTTCACAATGAACATGTACAGGACATTTGAACTCCCCTTCTTGGTCTGTCATATGTAATAAATTATTTTAAATATGGAACATTTTTGCGGCACGGTGGACGACTGGTTAGAGCGTCAGGCTCACTGTTCTGAGGATCCGGGTTCAATCGCCGGCCCCGCCTGTGTGGAGTTTGCATGTTCTCCCCGTGCCTGCGTGGATTTTCTCCGGGCACTCCGGTTTCCTCCCACATCCCAAAAACTTGTATTAATTGGAGACTCTAAATTGCCCGTAGGCATGACTGTGAGTGCGAATGGTTGTTTGTTTCTATGTGCCCTGCGATTGGCTGGCAACCAGTTCAGGGTGTACCCTGCCTCCTGCCCGATGACAGCTGGGATAGGCTCCAGCACGTCCGCGACCCTAGTGGGGAGAAGCGACTCAGAAAATGGATGGATGGATGGAACGGTTTTGATATGTTTGAAGAAATTAAGAATGGTGAATGCTAGAGCACCAACTAGAAACACAGACTTCGACTGTAGACCTAGGTCACTTACCTGGGCTATCTGGTGTAAAATATCTTCAAATACCAAAAAAAAAAAAAAATAATAATAATAATTTCATAAAACTATGACGTTGAGAACGGCAACTGCTAGAGCGCCAATAGACAGATGCACTGACTAAATCTTGAGCTACCTCGTGTGAGAGCTCTTCCTATGTACAGTAGGTAGTACAACAGGATTCTTGGTATGACATAGAATAGTGATTCCCTGACAGTCTGAGGAAGATTAGATGAGAACTGTGTCTGTTAGGAGTGCCGATAGGTATGTGAGAAACTCATAAAAGATGATCAATAATAAGAAATCTCATGACAATTGAACTTCCCTTGTTCTTGGTGTGACATTGTGAAATAATTCCATTAATGTTTGAAGAAATTGAGGAATGATGACCGCTAGAGCGCTGACTAGAAACACAGACTCTGACTGTAGACCGCAACTATCTGGGCTATCTTGTGTAAAATATTTTCCAGGATAAACATGATTCTTGATTAGACATACTGAGATAATTTGATTAAACTTTGAAGTAGTTGAGAAAGACGGGTTGTGGAGTGCCAACTAGAAACAAGAACTGATTATTTCTTGGGCTTAATAGTGTGAAATGTCTTACAATATAAATAGGCATCTTAGTTTGACAGTAAGTAGTTCCATAAACGGCTGAGGAAGATCTGCTGAGACTTGTGACTGTTAAGAGTCTTGACTAGAAACAGATATGTGAGATAAACACGTAAAACAGTCAACTGAAAAATCTGTTCCAAGTGTTCACAATGAATTTTTAACTCCTCTACCCTGTCTGTCTTGCGTAATAAATCCTTCAAAATAAGTACTGTTTTTGTAAGTCCTGTCAAGATAATTCAATAGGAGTTCAAAGGAGATTGGCTAAGAACTGTGACTGCTACAGTGCCAACAAGAAACACTAACAGACTTTGACTGTTGACCTCAACTACCTGGTATCACATATCCTCCAGTAAAAGTAAAATTTTTGGTTTGACAATTCCACCTGAGAATTGTGACTGCCAGACTGCCGATTATAAACGCTACTTTAAAACATCAAAGCTGCAGATGAGCGGATGTTACGCCATGGCAATAATCGACCCCTGTTTTTGTCTCGCCAGGTTCCCTGGGCACGGCAGGGCGCGTGTGCAACAGGTCGTCGCGGGGCACCGACGGCTGTGAGGTGATGTGCTGCGGCCGGGGCTACGACACCATGCGCGTCAAACGCCTCAGCCAGTGCGAGTGCAAGTTCCAGTGGTGCTGCACGGTCCAGTGCAACGACTGCGAGGACACGGTGGACGTCCACACCTGCAAGCCCCACAAGCGACCCGACTGGCTGGACATGACCTAAGGCCATCAGGCAATGGTGCATTGTGGGACATGGAGATGGGATTTTTTTTCACAATGAACATTTGGCCGAGGATCTTTACTGATCGATGCTAAAACTGGAAAATATGTCCAGGTGTTGATCGTGAGCTGTTTTGAATGTTTCTGACCACTCTTGGAACTTTTGAAACATTTGTTGAAAATTGTATTACACATGCTCCAGTACACAGTACAGTGAACCCCCGCCCACACCAAAATGTTTAGAATTGAATATATTAATACAGTAAATGCCCACGTAGTCATGGTTCGTCTATAATTCATTATTCGCTGAAAAAAAACAACAACATGCATGTCAGTTTAATTGAAGACTAAATTCATCCATTGGTGTGAATCATAGTCTATATGTGTCCTGCGATTGGCTGGCGACCAGTCCAGTGTGTACCCCGCTCTCGCCCAAGTCAGCTGGTACAGGCTTCAAGTTACCTGTGGCCCTAATGAGGATGTACAGAACCGATACATGAAAGTATGTTGAAATGGCACATCTTGACTGTTTAAAATCTTTGTATGTCAAGGAGGAGTCAAGTTTAGCCCGGGTCGGAAGTGGCAATTCTGCAGTCTTGTGTATGATTTTACTCTGCGGAAATCAAATCATCTGTAAGCTATTTGTTTTTAAGGATAGGGATTAAAATCATAAGCAATTATACAAATTAGGCAGCAGTGTATTGTATATCGTAAACAACTATCTTTAGTTGGGTACTTATTGTACATAATATTGAATAGCTAGCCGTTAGCATCTGATAAGGTGGTAAATTCCAATACTGCAATCCATTACTGTCATCATCTTGAGAGTGAGAGGTTGGAGAGAAAAAGAAAAAAAAAAATCAGCAATTAGTTGTTAGTTAGGTTTCACAGAAAAAAAAGCGAATGGTGAATCGGAAACAGGCGAGCGTTCACTGTACTGATAATAGCCCTCGTGTTTGGCAAATCCATCCTTTTTTTTTATAGATAAACACTGACAGACTTTCCATTTAATAGCAACAGAGAGCTTCTGAAAATGACTGCAATTGTATCTCCAACGAGTGAGGACTTTTCTTGGCGAAAATCTCTGGAGGAAAGAGTGAAAAAAAAGCACCGTCTTGTGTTGATGTTGGACATTTGTTGTTTTCGCACATTCACTTCTGACGCCTCACTGAAAACCTTGTTCATTTCTACCTCTGGTCCCTTGTCTTTGTTTCAATCTTTGCTTGTTTTGATTCACACACACACACAACCTCAAGCCCCATTTTTGTTGCGCTCTCTCCATGCTTGGATGTTTTCGTTGTGGTCGCATACTAAATTTCCAAATATTCCGAGTATTCAGGTTAAGAAAAACTGTAAAACCTTGGCAGATGGCTGCATGTCAGCCTCACAAAGCATTTGCTGGATTACATTGAGAAAAATCAGCTACTTTTATAACCAGTAGAGAGAAAATGGTTGGTACCCAAGTGTGAAAGAAACCCACAACAGTCACCAAAATAACTTGTAACTGACCAAACTCAAGAATTTGATAAAATGCATTTTGACAAACCATAAAGCTTCTGGGAGTATGGCCTTGGGACATATGGGCCAAAAATCAAGGCGCATGCGTTCTGGGCTGCTTTGGTAAATCTGGCATAGGGTGTCTTAAATCTGTGCAGAGTTCAGTGAAATGTCAAGACTACTAAGCCATTCTGGAGCAAAATTGTGCTGTCCGGTGTCAGAAATCTTGTTCTTAGTTAGGTTTTGGAGCTGTTTTGCCGCACCGAGCAGTGTGTGTCTTCAATCTGTGCAAGGTACAATGAAAGCGCAAGACAACCAGGATGTTGCAAAGCAAAATTGTGCTGCCCAGTGTCAGAAACCTTGGTCTGGGTTATGTTCTGGGGCTGCTTTTCTACATCCAGCGCAGGGTGCACAATAAAATCTCAAGACTATCAAGGCATTCTGGATCTAAATTGTGATGCCAATTGTCACAAAGCTTGTTCTGTACTGCCCAGTGTCAGAAATCCTAGGCTCAACCACAAATCACATTACAGGATAATTTTTCATAATGTTTTTATTCATTACTCCTTTTTCATTTTCAAGTTATTTTAGTGACCATTGTGTGTTTCTCTCTTAACATATGGGTGCTAACAAATTTATCCATGTGTAAATAAGCACCTTCGATCAGATATAGTAAAAAACATAAAAACAAACAAACAAAAACGTTATTTCTATTACATTATAAACATTCAAGTGCCTTGTACTGATTTGTCTTTTGACATAAGCCGTAAAATTTAACGATTGTACATTTTATCATTTGATGTTGAACCTCAGCGACCCATGCCATCTTGTGTCAGGTATGGTACAAAATTAATTCACCTCTTGATGTACAGCAAAAATCTCTCCAGTTTGAATTTTACATGGACAAATATTTGGTCCTTTTATTGATGAAGTGTACAAAACCAATGCGCCAACCAAAAATAAATTAAAAAAAAGATGAATATGACTCACTATTTGCCGGAATGCTTTACAGACGGTACATTCCTCCTGGATTACTTTGGTTAAATGTGACCACTCATCTGGCAATGGAGAAGACATCTGAACTAGTTCCTGTCAAGCTGGATAGTCTTTCCCATTAGCCTGTTTTGGGATTTCAGACAAGAAGTAAGTCAGTATTATAATAATGTATATAATAATGTACATTGTTTTGGGGGGTAGATATATATATATATATATATATATATATATATATATAAATATGTAAAAAAATGCCTAAAATCCATATCATCTCTCACGTTTTAACGCAACGGAAGTCTTTGGCTACTATTACATTTATTGTTTCATGACCATACGTAGTATATTTCCTCATATACAGTATTTACTCAACAGCAAAACGAGGTCAAAATCAATTAGAGGGCAGGACTTTATTTTAATCATATCAAACAACAATATATAGTTGTCTATTGTTTTTAATTTATTTTTTTTGCCACAAATGTAAATGTAAATATGTAGTTTTCATGGGGAAACCTTGCATTTTTCTTTCTGGTAAATCTTGTAGTTTCAAGCAAAATATAGAATTTGTAGTGCAAAATATTGTTTTCTGGCTGAATTAGCAGTTCTTTGTGGAAAAATGTTTTCATTTTATGTCAAAATCTAGTTTTAATGGTAGGATAACTGTATGTCGTTTTGATGGCATAACAACATTTTTGTGGCGAATTAGTTTGCTTTGGAAAATCATATTTTTGTTGTAAAATGTCAGTTTAAATCTAGTGATTGAGACAAAATATGTTTTTGGGCAAAAATGCTGCATTTTTTGCTGCAAAATTGTTTTCTTGGCTGAATAAAATATGTCATTTATATTGTAAAATCCCGTGTTTGTGGCAAAATATATAGCTTTCAACAAACAAGCCTGTATTGTTTTTTGTTTTTGCTGGACAGAGCGACTGAGCATACATTCCTCGAGCTCTAAATAGTGTAGAAGAAATGAAGTATTAATTGAAATTGAGCCAAGAAGGAGCCTCAAGTTGGGACTTTTCAACATCTGGTTAATGCAGCCAGAAGTCACGTTAAGCCCCGCAGAGAACCACTCAAGGGGCCTTTGACGGGCGCTACTAAATGAATGTGACAACAAGCAGCAAAATGCGGAACGTCAACACATTTTTTCCGGGGAACGAGAGCCAACCTCAAGTGTTTTTTTTTTTGTTGTTTTTTGTTTTTGACAGAGGAGGCCAAAATGACGTGCAAGTCAAACAACAAAAAGAGAATGTAAATGTTGAGAGCGTCGGTTGTGTTTATTGTACAATAGGAAGGCGAACTCGATCTTGAAATTCACAACGCAACATCGAAAAGTCCCCAAAACATCTGTTCCAAGATGCTGTTCGACACATTCCAATTGGAAATAAACTGTCGCCATGATATATAAAACCAATATTAACTGTATTGGCAACATTTGAAGTGACAGTTTAACATTATTAACTGTCAAAAAAGTGGAAAATAACTTATGTAAATGACAAAGTCACATCACCTCACTTTTTAACATTTTGAAGTGTGAAAATGGGCAAACCACTGACAATTAAGACATAAGCTCACTAATTCTTAACTTTAAGGGGACATATTTGAAAAAATGACTTTTGAATGGCTTTTATACAAATAGTTGTGTCTCTGGATTGCCTGCCAACCCATCAAGTGTGAAATTACACAACCCTGTCTATTTCTTCAACCGAATTTTGAGAATTTTGACATCACAACTTGGCGAATTTACATGCACAACCACCCCAACAATGAGTTTCTGTGACCATGACATGATCAGCTAGGCTTGGTGAAGATCCAGAGCCCTTTTCACGTTGAAGAAAATGTGCTCATTCATATCGAAAATCCTTGGTGTCATTACATTACATTAAAAGGGACGTATTGTGAAAAAAGATACATTTAAATTACTTGTATGTAAATAGTTGGGTCTCTGGAGTGCCTGCCCACTCAAGTAAATCTTTTGTGAGCTATTTCTAAAAATCTGTCCGTGAGCAAGACGTTTTCCACGTCCACCCCACTGTTACGCAACTAATTCACATAACCACCACCACACTGAATTTCTTCATCCATGACTTGAAAAGCCAGCTGGGTGAAAATCCCCAGCCACTTTCAATCGACATCTGATGTCTACATTAACTAAAAAAAACTAAACCCCAAGCCACTTTCAAGCGACATCTGATGTCTACATTAACTAAAAAACTATCATGCATAAACACCCACATCCCCCACAGGTACGACGCCCCTTCAATCAAGTGAAAGCCAAAAGGTAAGCAGAGCTGCATTGAGCTTTGTCGGATGCACAGAGTAGCATTAACCAACAGCATCGGCTTCAAAGTTGCCAACCCGGCCCCGTTCTTTACCAGGCAGCTTTTGTATGAGAACATTTCACTTGCTTCAAGCATGTTTTCCTTAAAAAATCTTAGTACTATAAATTATGACGATTTAATCCTAGTAGTCATACTAGAGTGGGTCCAACTACTGGAGAAAAATTCCTTGTTTTTGACATCCTTGGCAAATAAAGATGATTCTGATTATGATTATGATTTCATTACTGGTTACGAACGTTTATCTTAAAATAATAAATACCATAATTCTACTGGTGTGTAGGTAGTATAAATACACTGGTTTTCAGACATTTGTGGGGGAATTTGAGGCTTTCTCTGTTTATGTGTTTTAAGAAATCTAGCCAAGTCAAATTTTCCTGGTCGATTGGCAGATGTTTGCTTGGATTAAGGAATATATTCCTCATTTCATTACTTTCTTTACTTGTTTTTAGCCCCATTTTTGCAGTGCATTCACCGCACACACACAGTTAACATTACAAACAACATATAATATTTGACGGTGTCGGAAAAAATTTCCACGACGTGCCGACGGCTCGCTTGATGGCACGAACGGCAACCATTTTTTTTGCCACTCTTAAGACATATTTTCCTCCCAATTTCCGAATCACTGGAGCTCAGGAAGGCTTCGACTGCAGTGCAGAGCGCATTCAAATAATGTTGATGAATATGTTTTATATTTTGATGGCATGACACTGGCTCACAGCCTATTGGCGGTCCTGGCCGCCACCCGGGGAGGTATTTTCACCTCGGCAATGCAGACCTTCCTGCGTCTATATTAAACCTTGTTGATCCATCCTGTGTCATTCTCCTCCCACTCAGCTACTACAAGCCATGATTGGGATGGAGACAATGCGAGCACCTACAGTAGGTCGGGGCGTGCTAAATAAGTTCAGCGGTTTCAGTGTCAGGTGACTTTCCAGCGACACAGTCGACAGACGGCGCATAGCAACAGTGTGACAAAGTCAACTGAATGACTGGCACCTTCAAACTTGGTTCTTCACTGTCATACATGTGTAAAAAAAAAAAACTGTTAAAAAAAGTTCAACACGTTTCAAAATAAATTAGACAATAAAATGTGTATTCAATCATATCTTTGAGGACGTACGATGAACATATGGAGGAACAGTCGTATTTGACCCCATCGTCGGTGCTGTTGAGTTAGCCGTATTGTACTGAGCAGCCTGGACAGAATGTGCGTACAGAGCGAACGATGGACTGCGGAGCTCATTTGCTGCATTTCGTAGATGCCATGGGCACAATATGTACAATCCCATTTCCAAGGAAGTTGGGACGTTGTGTTAAACATAAATAAAAACAGAATACAATGATTTACAAATCATGTTCAACGTATATTTAATTGAATACATTACAAAGACAAGATATTTAATGTTCAAACTGATAAACTTTATTGTTTTGAGCAAATAATCATTAACTTAGAATTGTATGGCTGCAACACGTTCCAAAAAAGCTGGGACAGGGTCATGTTTACCACTGTGTTACATCATCTTTTCTTTGAACAACATTCAATAAACGTTTGGGAACTGAGGACACTAATTGTCGGAGCTTTTTAGGTGGAATTCTTTCCCATTCTTGCTTGATGCACAGCTTCAGCTGTTCAACACTCCAGGGTCTCCGTTGTCGTATTTTACGCTTCATAATACGCCACACATTTTCAATGGGAGACAGGTCTGGACTGCAGGCAGGCCAGTCCAGTACCCGCACTCTTTTACTACGAAGCCACACTGTTGTAACACGTGCAGAATGTGGTTTGGCATTGTCTTGTGGAAATAAGCAGGGGCGTCCATGAAAAAGACGTTGCTTGGATGGCAGCATATGTTTCTCCAAAACCTGTATGTACCTTTCAGCATTAATGGTGCCTTCACAGATGTGTACGTTACCCATGCCATTGGCACTAACACAGCCCCATACCATCACCGATGCTGGCTTTTGAACTTTGCGTCCATAACAGTCCAGATGCCGGCGGCGCTTTTGCTTTGCATGGTAGAGTTTCAGGTTGCACTTACGGATGTAGCGCCGAACTGTATTTACTGACATTGGTTTTCTGAAGTGTTCCTGAGCCCATGTGGTGATATGCTTTCCACATTGATGTCGGTTTTTGACGCAGTGCCGCCTGAGGTATCGAAGATCACGGGCATTCAATGTTGGTTTTCGGCCTTGCCGCTTATATGCAGGGATTTCTCCAGATTCTCTGAACCTTCTGATGATATTATGGACCGTAGATGATGAAATCCCTAAATTCCTTGCAATTGTACGTTGAGGAACATTGTCCTTAAAATGTTCGACTATTTTCTCACACACTCGCCCCATCTTTGCCTGTGAATGACTGAGCAGTTCAGGGAAGCTCCTTTTATACCCAATCATGGCACCCACCTGTTCCCAATTAGCCTGTGGGATGTTCCAAACAGGTGTTTGATGAGCATTCCTCAACTTTCTCAGTCTTTTTTGCCACTGTCCCAGCTTTTTTGGAACGGGTTGAAGCCATAAAATTCTAAGGTAATGATTATTTGCTAAAAACAATAAAGTTTATCAGTTTGAACATTTAATAGCTTGTCTTTGTAGTGTATTCAATGAAATATAGGTTGAACATGATTTGCAAATCATTGTATTCTGTTTTTATTTATGTTTAACACAACGTCCCAACTTCATTGGAATTGGGGTTGTAGTTTTTACGATAAAATCAAGCAATTGTAAGTTAAAAATCACTTGGGCAATATACTATTAGTCTAACGATATCGAGTTTGGATGGCAAACTCAAGCATTCAGTGATAAAACATCGTTAGCATAATAGTATAGTTTCTTAAGTCAAATACCAAAGGTTTTTGAAAACGAAACAAAAACTTAATAATTAAGTTAAAGATGTCTGGGCAATTATACTATTAGGCTAACAATATGACATTTTTATGGTAAAATTGAGCATTTTTCTGGCAAAGTATCATTATTTTTATTTTTTTATGACAAAAAAAATCACAAAAGGTGTTTTTTGGGGAAATAGCTAGTGTTTTTGTGATAAAATAACTGCATTTCTGTTGCAACATTATCTGAGACAAATGTACATTTTTTGAGGGAAAAAAACATTTTTATGGTGAAACTGAATCTTTGTGATAAATTATGTTGGATGTAATGGCAAAATGTAATGGTTATTTTTAGCAATATATTGAGGTTTTGAGACAAAATATTGTTAGCCTAATAGAATAGTTGCCAGCGTCATATTTGAATGCTTTTGGAAAAGAAAAAAAAAAAAAAGACAACAAATTCAACAAACAAGATCTGTTTCCTAGATTCAACCTTTGCAGATTACCATGATGTGGATGATTGACATGAAGGATTATTTGTCTGTCGTCTGTGGTGATGTCACGAAAATACAAAGCAAACGCAAAACACATTCACTGAGCTGAAGTCTTGCATGACATTACCAAAGATGACGGTTGAGCACTTTTATCCAACTTTTCTTATAACTGCTTTTCAAGAAAAATTGTCGCTTTCCAAATGGTACAACCTTAAGTTTTAAAGCTTGTACTGTAGTAACATTCAGCCCACTTCAAATCAAAGTGCTGCATATTAGCCGCAAAAGCAATAAAACAGATAAATCCGTCACTTCTTAGTGATTTAAGTTAGGGGTGTACATGATCTCATTTGATAAAAACGATCCCAGTAGAATTTAAAAAGAAGTATCTGGAATATTTCTTCATACTGAGCAATTTCTAACCTAAAAAAAAAATATTTGGTGGTTTGTCACTTATAATAATTCACAATAAAAAGAGCACGTCCAAGGAGCCTCAAGTACAACTCTATCACATGATAAATATCTATACGCTAACTGGGAACCGTACTGTGTATATGCAGTAATGGAGAAATATCATGACGTCAATCTGCAAAATCGTGTTATTCTTGTAAGTGTATGCGGCCTACCACTAATGAAGACATTCATTTCAGCTCTAATGTAGCTATACTAGTGACTGATGGTAAAGAAAGCTATTGCGTAATCTTGACACCGTGACACACAATAAAATGAGCTTATTGTTTCTCCTCGCATATGAACGGACACACAATCGCGTAGTGTTCACATTTCATTACTTAGCTCAAACTAAACATGCTACAGAGCTGATCCCGGTGTGTGTGTGCGTGTTTGTGTGTATGCGCATGCGTATGTGTGCGCTGTGAGACAATATCTGATGTGTGACTGGCTTACAAACAAGACGCCTGCTACACTTTTGGTCAGTATACGCCTCCCGTTTTAAACTTGTGAGAGAACAGCTTTATTATATTGGTAGTTAACATTGCAAGAATGATTATATAGTAGAAGTATTTATTGGACAAAACCTTGTGCATTTCATGACAAAAATCCTGCATTATTGTGGAACACCTTTTACGTTTACGTGGCAAAATTTACTGTTCGTGTCACAAAAGCTTTTGTTGAAAAACATTGTTTTTGGAAAGAATTGAGTTATTTTTTGTCATTTTATGGCAAAATTCTAGTCTTTGTGACAAAACCTAGTTTTCATGGTATAATACGGTGTTTGGTGACATAACATTGTCACAAAATGACTATTAGTAGCGATTATTGAAGCATAATATGTAGTCGACATGGCAAAATCTTGCATTTTCTGGAAAACTATGTAGTATTCATGGGAAAATAGTGACAAAATATTGCATTTTTTTCCCTAAATATTGATAGCTGGACCTACATACAGTGTGCCTTGAGAAAAGAGTTTAATTCATTCCTTGACCACACTTGTATCTCAAATGATCTTTCATCACTGTATTGAATGGAAATGCCATTCATCCTCTGCTCTACCGTATGTGTTGCTTCAATAAACGCCAACTACTGATGCTAACGAGTGTGTCAATGGTGTTTTGCATTGTTTGTCAACATTAAGATAAGTGGACTTTCCTAAGGCAGCAGCGATGTGGTTGTTTTAAATAACAACAGGTCATTCTCTCTGTTTGACGTTTAGTGTGACAGTAAACTTCAAGTGGGAGTGGCAATAAATAGTTTGAAGCCTCTTTTTTTGTCATGGCAAAATCTAAAGTAGTGGTGCCAAAATATGTAGTTTTCATTAGAAGAGCTAGTGTTTTGTGGCAGAAAATTTTACTACCGACAATTTTGTGTCTTTACACAAATTAGTAGAACAAAGGACATCACGCGGGTTGTTCTTAGCTTTTCTTTGTGTGTGTAGCTCTTAACCATGAAGTGAAACGAATTTCACACACTTTCGCAACGAGCACAAACACTCGAGCAGCTTCAGACGGCCCTCGAAGGCACGAGTGTGCCCAGTGCGAACACGGCACTGATAGGTCGACCTAAAAGCACCCGCTGATGATTGTGAAGTGCTATAATCACAATGATGAGGCTCTGCTGGCGGCAGCTGGAACGCAACCCAATGTCCTGTAGGAGAGATTTGACGTTTCTGACTGGTAGACAAACGTGGCGTCGTGTGGATAAAAAAACCAAAAGGAAGCCCAGAACAACACTGGCGTAATGAAAACACCCCAAAACAAATATTCGACTTTCACAGGAGTCATTTTATTGGAAGTTTTGTTTCAAGCGCTTTTCAAACATGAGAACAGTCTCCTGCCTTCAGCATGTACTTTCACATTTCTGCTTTGTCTTATTACATAAGTAAGCTTTGACACATGGCCCTGCTTTTTTTTTTGTCGTTTATCAACAGCAATCAACAACAATACAATTAAAACAGTGTCTGTCGGAGATGAGTCAATGCCAAGTTCAGTTGTTTAAGGATGGGATGAAAAAAGGCACTTTGATTACTTTTGATTTCGACCAGTTATGAAATAGTACCATGTTACTGCATGTTCGTGGATGCCTTGTGCCTATTACAAGCTGCAAATGTTGTAATTGTTGTCAAAAAGTCAAGACATAGTTTCTCATGCTACTGAGTGAGAAAGTGTGACTTTTGTAAGGTAATGTGGCATCACAAAGGGGAAGGTTTGGGCACAATTTAATAGGTGGCAGGTTATTGATCAATTGAGTCAGAACTCTTCTCAACCTTGATTTCATCAAACCATAACAACGTTTCCCAAACGTAGGAAAATGTGCTACGGTCCGATGAAACCAAGGTTGACCTTTTTGGCCATGATTACAAAAGGTAAGTTTGGCGCAAACACAACACCATCATCATATATATAGTCATATTTGATTGACACTTAAGTAAGATGTGTTTTCAGCGCATTCAGCGGACATACCCACAACATTTGAGAGGCGATGGCTTGATTTTTTTTTTTTTTAAAACCATTTTCAAGCCTCATATTATATATTTGGCCTAGTTTTAATCATTCAAATTTGACAGGGCTGTTAACAAGACACTTTCCTGCGTTTACAATTTACAAGACATATTTTCAATTTGCAGGGACTTTAATGCATATGGATTATGTGTTAATGCAAGCGTGGAATTATATAAATAAAATTATAAAATGCATTTGTCGTGTATTTGGTGGGAGGCATTTATTTGTATTTTTGTATATTTTGTGTTTGCATTTTTTTTAGATTATTAAAAATTATAATTTAGATTAAGAGTTTAAAAAGATGCATATTTGAGAATAATATAATTTAGACAAAAATAAAAACAACTGAATAATATTAAACAACATTCAAAATTATCTTAATGGGCATTTAACACGTAAGAAAAATGGATAACTGTATTATTTACTCAACTGCTGAGAGGGGAGTTGTCTTTTAGGTGGAAGTCGTTTATTTGTAAAAATCAATTTTGGGGAATATTAGAAAATTAAAATGTTACATTAAGTGGATTTAAAATGAGTTAAAAATGGACTAGAGTATTGTACTTCTTACTCAACTGCAGATGGGGCAGTTATTTGCACGAATGTATTATTTTGCAATAATATTAAACAGTATTAGTATTTATTTCAACAGGAATTCAAACCAAAATAAAAATGGACTAATATGGACAGATCAAGCATAACGACAACAATAACGATTCAAATTCTAATCAGCTAAACTAAAACATAGAGCATATGGACACACGCAACATTGTGGAGTGATCGCCACATGTCGCAACATTGTTTTTATTCATGCGGCACGACTTAACACTTGAAGTAATCTGAGACATGGTTACCATGCTTTGCCAGGGGCTGCTGTTTTGGTGAGCAAAAGAGTTTAAATGCCGTTAATGGTTTAATGTCAGTGTGTGAACAAGATCATTCCAGTTACAATCCAATTTTTTTCCGATAGCCAGGCGTTTATTTGTCTTTGTGGATGATGCCAAATCAGGGCACTAAAGAAATACGGCAATTTTGTATTTCAGGTCATTAATGTGCAAAAATAATGTTCTTTCTTCTTCAGTTACATCAATATGGGGATGTATGTGTTGTTTTGTGATATTATGGTTAGTATTCTACTAATCTTACCCTTACTGAAGACACTGGAAGTGCTGTGCCAAACGGATAATGGCCATTTTTGGCTACACATAATGTGTACAACAACTTGTTCTTGTACCAGCTCAAAAATGGTGCAAAACATTTCAAATTCCCCTCGTGACAAATAAAATGTCGACTTCTTGGCCACACTGCAGGCAGCTGGAAGAGCGAGCATCTTAAGAGTGGTACTGACTGCTGTGTTGATACGACCCGGGCCAATATAATCAGTAACAAAGCAGCAAGTAGACAGTAATGCTGAGGACAGGAGAGCAACTTTGTTTTTTCCCAGTGTGTGTGTGTGTGTGTGTGTGTGCGTGTGCATGTGTGTTGGGGTCAGATCCGAGTTAGTTGGTGCCAAAAACTGGACGGCATGAAGCTTTCCATCTTGTCCGCAAAGAAGCCCAGTGGCGCGAACAGTGTGCTGAAGAACTGGAAAGGGAGGGAAGCTGAGTGCCACTATAGAACCTTTAGAAAGTGACAAACATTCTAACCACTGTTAGAAATTAGGCTGGATTAAAACAAGTAGGCCCAAGTGCCCAATTCCAATTTCATACCTACAGAATCTCACAAAACTGCGCGCACCCCTCACATTTTTGTAAATATTTGATTATATCTTTTCATGGGACGACAATGAAGAAATGACACTTGGCTACAATGTAAAGTAGTCAGTGTACACCTTGTATAAAAGTGTAAATTTGATGAGGCTCCATACTGAATTTCCAGTGACCAGTATGAGAGATTCCGAGCTCGTTCACACCAATTTTAACACACCTGATCCCTATTCACAACTGAGACCGAGTAACACTAACCTGTCGCATGACACCAGGAAGGGAAAATGGTTAATTGGGCCAAATTTTCACAAAGCGATGCGCTCACTTTTGTTGCCAGCGGTTCAGACGTTAATGGCTTCGCGTTGAGTTATTTTGAGGGGACAGTCAATTTATTGTTACACAAGCTGTGAAGTAGCAAAGTGTCATTTCTTCAGTGTTCATCAAAAGATATAATATTTACAAAAATGTGAGCTACTACACACACACACACACACACATATATATATATATATATATATATATTTATTTATTTATTTTTTTAAAAAACTATTTCCATATAAAATTTTCGTTTTCGTACAGAAGTTGGAACTTGCTGTAGTCCATTACTAACATACACTTATGCAGAAGTAAAGTAAAATGACACAAAATATTTGTATACAAAACACTTCTGGCCATAAATATAAAGCAATCAAATGAAAAACGGTAAGTTTGGCCATAACTGCATGTGCCTTTTTCTGCCACCATTTTGTCAAGCTGCACGTTGTTCATAACCTCAAAATGCCATATGTGGGGACCTTGTTAAATTGAGGACCACCTAAATTATGAATACAAAATAAATGTTGGGGGGGGGGGGGGGTAAATTTTGCATCCAACTCGATTAAACCTATATTGTAACTAACGGTAAGCATAAAAAGGGTGGTAGCCAATAGGATTGTAAAATTTCCATGGAGATTTAAGCAACGTAATTTTGGAAATAGTTCAGATTAGAAACTTTCCATGGGAATTGAGGGTTATTTCATGGAAAGGTATCCTATTGAAGCATAAATCAATATTTTGATTTGTCATAAGCAGACATGAAGGCAAAATAGATAGTGCTCCTTGCCCACATGCAAGCGCATTACAGTACCGTAATTGCTTAATTTTTATTTAGTTTTTTTAACTTCACTCGATCTGCAGCGTATCTGAAGCTGGCTCATACCTTAAATTTTGGCTCACAACACAAAGCAAAAAATAAATAAATAAAAGAAACGACAAAGTACTGCTGCACTTGCATGAAATCGGGATGTTTTAGTCAGGATTATGCTAAACTACATTCTCCCGTACTATACTTAAATTAAAATTTAGTAAATTCCTAGTTTATTTCGATCTATTGCCATAATCTCTTGTTAGTTCCCATGGAAAGTTTCCGACTTTGAAACTTCCTCAAATTAAAGTGAGATGACAAGCAAGATCTCTGCTCTTGTGCCCTCACTTGCATGTTTCCACCAGGAGCTTGAGAAAAATGTGTTTATCTTCAAAAAGGGCAGAGAAGACCTCGTGTCCCATCCCCCTTTGGTGGTTTTCAAGTAGTCCAGCTGAACATTTACACAAAAACCAGCTTGCCAAAGTTGAAATCCCATCTGTGCCTTATCTTTTCTCAAAACAAAACAAAAAAGGAGTACTCGATGTTCTCGGTGACTGTGTTTCGGCCTCATGTCAGCCGGACTAATAAACATGACGGCTGTGAAGTCAGATGCCCGCCAAACAACACCTTAGCTGTAAATAAACAGCACACGGAAGTCACGCACACAGGCTTTTATGCGGCTGTGTTTGCAATTGGCGACCAGCGATACCTTTGCCTGGGCTCGACCTAGTGGTGGCGGGGGAAGCGCTTTACACTTTACAGGCCTATGGCTCCCGTGAGCCGGACAGTAATGGAAGGCGGCAATTACTGCAGGAGGTTCACGTTGCAAATAAGATTATTTAAACTTGTTCAAAAAGGAAAAAGAAAAAAAAAAGGAGGGGTGGGGGGTTGGGTCAAGCGGTGATAAGCTCAAGTAGCCGGGGTAGCGCTGGGGGAGCCTTTTAAGGCGAAGAACAAGTGAGACGTGCGGATACTTACTGCTTTGGCGAAGACGCCCATGAGCTCGGGGAACTGATGTGTGAGCATGGCCAGCATGGCGGTGAAGGAGCAAAGGCCCGCGGTGAAGAGGATGAAGAAAGGCAGCTCTTTCTTTGGGTACACCGACACCTCGTGGAACGCTGGAGAGTGACACGACGGATTCGTGGTTTAAAAATCCACAAAAAAGAGTGTTTCATGGAGGCATACTGTGGTAACTTGACTTTCGAGATTGAATACTCAAAACTGTCCAGAGGTATACTGTAAAAGTGAATGTCGACGACTTCACCAAACATTTCAGTATGTGTCGGTTATTAGAAGCTAACTGGTAACACTACAGCTCCACTTGACATGATTGTGTTTCTGTGTTGTCAGTCACTTTGAAATGGCGTACCTTCACCCAGCCTGGCTGCCAAGTCATCGGGGGAGGAAATAGGCATGGGGGCAGTTATAATGTAAATTAGTTGTGCTGTTACATCAACCCCGGCAAAATCCAGAATGAAAATGGCAGCTAATTTACTTGGTTGTATAATTTCACACTTGATTCAGATGTTTTGGGCATTTACATACATGGTAGCAGCTCCCGATCTGCCGTTTCTGTGCATCCTGGGTAAGGGTAGAACAGGTGACCCTTCTCCAGTGGGTAGGGAATTATCCGAAAGGCTGCAAATATGTACACAGTTTAAAATAAATCAAATTCAACAGTTCAATTGTTTAAAAATAAATACATAAATACAAAATAAAAATCTAAGAAGCTAGAAATACATGGTCGTGTCTACTATGTATCCCGCTGGTCATCCTCCAATCGTTTATGATACTGTACATGTACTACGATCACCATAGGACCCCAACATGGTGTCTTTCTGGGAGACTTCTTTGAGTCTACTCATGACAGATATGCTTACGAAGCATAGCAGCTGAATTATCAAAGCCGATTTTTAGCAGTTATGCCCTTGACCCCTACTGAGTGTAAATGTACAATATGTGGTGAATTTTTCAGTATGAGAAAGACCACAAAGTGATCATTTATTTCACCTAATAGCAATAACGACTAAGAACGAAGCAATTTGTAATAGTGGACAACAGAGGAAGTGAAGGAGGTACTTACTGCCCTCCCATGTGCAGTGGAGAAGGTTTAAGGCACCTTCGGCCCTCTTCCAGTGCTGTAAGTGGAAGAACGCGTATGCCACCGCCTCGCTGTCACCCCTCTTCAGGATGTGCTCCGGCGGTAGGATTAGGCTCTTCATCTCTAACAAGTACTAAAAAAGAAGAAGATGACATCAAATATACTAAACATTCCTCGGGTGAACTGTTTATAGACAAAAAAGGCTCAACAGTGTCTACATGCGGTATGCTTCTAATCATTTAAAACTCAGAAAATGCAAACTAAGAATATTTTGTGCCTATTTAGTATTTTCTTTTGAAGCTATTTCAGCTAATTAATGGCTTCATTTGAATAAATATGTGTTGAATTTGCCAGAGGATATTTTAAATATAACCTTAGTCCAAATTGAAATTGTAAAGGAATGCTGCTTTCATGTTCATGGATCAAAATGCTTTTTAAAATATTTTTTGATTGGACGTTGAATAATTTTTTCTATGTAAGCATAGTGGCATTTATATGATAAAAGTACATTTAATACTTGATGTGTATTTCAGTTTGAAGTAGTTTTAAAAGAGTAAAAGGATGTATGTGTCATAACCTCAACATAGAGTGCAGTGGACATAAACTAGCTATATATTAAAAATAAAAACAGATGGGATAATCCAGTTCTACGGTCTTTGAAAAAGCAAAGTAACCAACTGTGAAAGTCTATATTCTTTTGATGGCCTCCAATGGGATGATCCAATGTGCTCCTATATCACGCTGATGTGACTTAGCTTTAAAAGCAAAAAAAAAAAAAAAGTCTTCCCTTTGTGGTCTAATCAATCTCTTTCATTTACTCCCCCTCTACTCCTTTTCTTCCGCCTCACTGACTATATCCTATTGTGCAATTCCCTCTGGCAAACTCCCAGCAGATTGAAAACATACTTTGCTCATGTGAGGTATTTAGCAAGAGCCTTCTTTTTCGCAACGCGGGAGGGTAAGGCTTCCCAAAGAGAGGTGTGTTATTGTTCCACTACAGTACAGTGATTCCGTGCATGTGGAACTCCCCCCCCACCTTGTTGTAACTTTGTCCTCGTGACTCAGTCGGCTCACTGGGCTGACAAACGCAAACCCAATCCCACACGGAGAACTTCAGACGTCCGTATTTTAGACGTACTCAGTAGACTTTGATGAACACGCCAGGCTCTATCTGTCATGTCTGTGGTTTCCAGTGTGGCAGGACTCCATGTAAAAAAAAACAGCATTGCACCCGCCCCTCCCCGGGGCTAGATTCCCGAGCGGCCAGCTTCACAGCGCTCTGGATCTCAGACACTTCGGGAAGGTTACCCCCCTTGCCCCTTCCCGAGCTAATCCTGTCTAATCCCCTCCCATGGTCACAGGCTCATCCAGCCAGCCCGGGCAACCATGTGGCCCACGCTTGGCCATCTCTGCCTCTGTTTACCATCTGACTCTCGTTCATCCATGTCAGACGTGTCCTTTCCCCTTGATTTATCCCCTACTGGAGGGCCATGTCCGAAGAACCGAAGTGGTACAACAGAACCTCCGAAATCCAACAACACTTGGACTTCTACGTGGAAACTAAGCCTCAAACTAAACCGCCATCGTGTTAGAACAGCAAATCTCACAAGATTTTAGCTCAGCGAGTATCTAAAGGTGCAATTCCACAAGTATTTTGCTTTTTATTGGACTTTTTCACTGTTTTTTTCAATCCTACCACAGTAGGGTGATGGCAGTGAATAGATGTAATTGAGACGTTATGATATTTATTTTCATTTATTTTCAATTACAATTTTGACAAAACGTTCCATGTATTCATACTTTCTCAACACACGCATATGCAATGCTAAATGCAGGAGTCATCATTGCTAAAACTTAGACTTGGCTATCATTTTTTAATGGTGCAAAGGTTTCCTCAAAATGGACAATAGTTTTCATGAATATCTCCCAAATAGGAAGCATGGTGGCTCGTGGTTAGCGCGACATCCTCATAGTTCTGAGGTTCAGGGTTCGAATCTCTAAACTCTTGTCTGGAGTTAGCATGTTCTCCGGGTCCTGCGGCTTGTGATTGTGAGTGTGAACGATTATTTGTATATATAGGCCCTGCGATTGATTGGCTGGCGACCATTGCAGGGTGTACCCCGCCTCTCTTGCCAAAAGTCAGATGGGATAAACTGCAGCTCACCCGCCACCATAATCTGAACAGGAGCTATAGGAAATGGATGGCTGAATGAATCTCACAAAAAAACCTTCTTAAAGCCCTTTGCCATGTTCCAACTGAAAGGATAGCTATACAACACATAGAAATTCACTTCAACTTTGAAATCTGTGCTTAAACATACCTGGTTTTATCAACACGTTTTGGAAAATGCTCTAAAACAAAGTTTATGTATGGCCAAAACACACACACACACACACACACACACACACACACAAAAAGCCAACCGTGCTCAATGCACATGGCCCAAGATTGATCATTCAGAGAGGCTCAGCTGTCCCTGCTTGCATACCGCAGCATTAAACCTGGTGACACCTCAGTTCTCTGCACCGGCCTGCAACCCCCGCCCTCCCTCGCCTCTCTTGTTCTCAGATCCGACTCTCCGCTCGCTGTCGCCTCTTTGATGAAGGGATTGAGTTTCATGTGCTCTCCTTTTATCCCTGGGCACTTCTAAGACCGGAGCATAACTCATAAACCGCCTACTGACTCTAATCTGCAGCCTCTTTTACAAATGGAACAGGCCGAGGAACAATGGCATCAGGGCCTGTAATTGGCTCTTTATGACTCGTAATACACACACAAAAGTGAATTTCATAGGTTGAGTAAACACCTCTGTGCAAAGTGGCCGAGAACTGTCTCAAAGCAAAATCTTTTTTTGCCTCAACTCAATCTGTCTTTATTCCATGCGCCGGCCTGTGACTCCGCGTCCATTTACGAGCGAAAAAAATCTTTTGGAGGTAAACACATCAGAGCCCTTGAATCCAGACGGGGGACTGTCAGCCGCAATGAGGTGAGAGGGGAAACTGTCAACCAAAGTGGCGCAAACTAGTGAGGTATCCGGGGGGCTGAATTGGTTTTGGAGGCCAATGTAAATGTAAAGCAGATTGGCATAGCCAGGAAACTTTATCAGCTAAACCAACAAGCTGCGGGATGTCAGCTTCCAAACCACGCAGAAGAAGTAGAGGGGCTGATTGAAATGGTTGGAGGACAGAAAAGATGAGGGGAATACGAGGGAACAGTGCCCTTTGGAAGACTACTACATTCTGCGGTGTGACCCGCTGTGGCGGTCATCGTTTCTAGACAGCCTTTAAAATCATTACACCTCTTGCTTTGGCGTCAAACAATCCTTGGGAGCTAGAAAAAGACAAGATGAATTTACGTCCACAAAGTCAAAAGCGGGTTTAAACGGGACGTAGGGAGCATTATCCTCCACAATTTAAAACAATGCACAAGTGTCTTAATAACATGTCTGTGACATGCTTTTTGCCAAAATATCCCAAGCAGCAAGAATTACTGTGTTACCATGACGACCGGGAGCGGCACGAGACGGTTGGGAGGAGGCAAGCAGCAACTAGTTGGGAAGTCCCAATCAAGACGGTAAAATCATTATTGTATTTTCACTCATGGAGGCAGGACCCAGCCACCAAAAGACATTTGTCAATTAGTGTGCAGATCCTTGCATGTGGCGCAAGCAGCAGACACATCGCCAAACTTATTAATGTTATACTTTAAATCGAGCAGCACGGTTGGGTAATGGTCCACACGTCTGTCTCACAGTCGAGGGGTTTGACTCTCACGTCAAGCCTTCATGTGCGGAGTTTGTGTATTCTCCCTGTGCTTGTGGGGGTTCTCTCATGGGAATCCCACTGTCTCCCACATCCCAAAACCATGCATGTTCGGTGATTGGCTGGCGATCGGTCCGGGGTTGATCCTGCATCTCTGCCAAAAGTAAGATATGGGAGGCTCTCGCAAACCCGTAACCCTAATGAAGACAAGTGGTAGAGAAAATTAATGATGTATGGATGGGATAAATTGGCAGCCAGTCCTGGTTGGATCCCTTTTCTCTTGCCATAGGTCAGATGGGAAAGGTGCCAGGTACCCCATGACCCAAATAGGCACAAGCGGTATAAAAAACGGATGGATATGACCTGTGATGAACTGCCAATCAGTCCAAAGTAGAGTCCGCTTCTCTCACCAAAAGTCAGCTGGAAAAGGCTCCAGATGATGCACAACACTAATGAGGACAACTTGTACAGGAATGTCATTGAATTTCTACCAGTCCAGGGTGGATCCCATTTCTCTCAACTTAAGTCACCAATGACTTTGAGTACAATCGTTACAAAAAAATGACAGATTCTGAACTCCTGTTTCCACACCAGTTATCAGACTCATACTGCCCACAGGAGTTGTCCCATTGCATGGACGCTTAACATCCCATTGTTGAGATCAAATACTAAACATGACACTATACGTTTTCCTTCCTATCTGTAATGTATGCATTTTGTTAAGTAGTTCAACAGCTAAAAGCGCTGAAGGGGTCCCTTTGTAATGCCGGCACACGTTTCTGGCAGTTCAGGCTCTGTCGTGCTCGAGCAGGTGACGAGAGGCGGATGAGGGAACATGAGAAGCTAAGAAGCAAGATGAGGGTGTCTGATGAGAGGCCTGTGGGCGCACAGTGCTAGGGGGTGGAAAGATGATGAAGATGAGGGCCCTCACACTAAAATCAAAGGTTGGATCAAAGCGCCACAGCGACATCTCCAATCCAGCAACCACCCCCACCTGGTGCACACAAATACGCCGATTCCCTTTCTCTCACACAGATATGACGTTGGACCTATTGAACGACATCCTGGCACAGAAGTGATACTGTTCTCCAGATTATATGAAAGACTGGCAAAGATCCAGTTTCATGACTCATGTGCACGTCCAATAAAAGTCGGCGGATGTAACCACACCCATCAAACACGCAATATGTTGTCAGAATCATCGGTCAGGTCTGTGCGGGAGTGAACCCAAGTGACGTCACACTGCCCTCTGCTGGAGTGATGGTAGTAGTTTTAGAGGGAACGTTACATCCGCTATTTACAAGGGCTCCTCAGTTTACTTGGTGCCATTCCTACAGTGGCGACGAATTTGTACGCAAGTTGGCATGTGCCCTAGCTTCAGGTGTGAAAAAAAAATACTATAAACTATAATTTCATGATGAAATTTTTTATATATGAATTTAAAAACAAAACACACACTGCTTTATATTTTTATGTTGCACATCACACAGTGAACCAGATCAGACACATGCAGGCATGCAAGAACATGTTAAAGTGAAAGGGGAGCACACGGTACTGCATCTCTTGACGTGGGGCCGTGGAGAGAGTGCCTTGCTCAAGGGCACCTCGGCAGTAGCCAGGAAACAGGCTGGCATTTCTCCTACTGCTAGTCGCCATTTTTACATTTGCTCCAGGTCCAAAAGCGCAAGCCCTTACAGCTGAGCGGCTGCTGCCCCAAAGTTTTATTTGAAGTTAATTATGACTTTGTTACTACGGTAGTGATAGACCACGGAACCTTCTGACAAACTCCTGTTACGTCGCCGCCATAGGAACGCAGCACCGTCATAAACCGAAGACCCCGTGTAGCACATGTAACCGCTGACAGGACTACGTCTCAGTGTGGCCCACTGACCTTGGGCACATGCGGATTGAACTCCACTGCTCTGTGAATGGCCTCCACGGCGTTCATTTCGGCGGTGCTGAGCCCCCGCCGCGACGCCGCCTCCGGGGAGAACCTGACAAAATAAAAGCACGGATGACACGAGAACCGCCTTTGACGTTTTTATTTTCTCGCCGTGAGATGGATGGAGACGTACTTATCCGACACTGCCCGCGCTTTCAGCAGGGCGGACGTGTAGCATATGGTGGCCGATTTCGGGAGGCTGATGTCTACGATGGAAACAGCGAGGACATAAAAGGGGTGTAAGAGCTGCGGGGGGGCAGTGCAGTCATACCGTCGTATTTGGCGAGGACAGCCTGGACGTCGGCGTACGCCTGCAGCTCAAGGAGCGCCTCCAGGAGATTTTCATGTATATTTAACATCCCTAACAACGGGAACTCCTTCATTAACTGTCGGGGATACAAATGAATCAAAAAGCTCATGTTTTTTTATACAGTTCTTGCGTTGATGTCACTTCACTTCACAGTACCCAATGTTGTGATTGTGTTCTCCGCTTACGTCTCTCATCATTTTCACAGCTTCTTTGATACGTCCAAGCTTGCGGGCGCACATTGCCAGTCTGCGTTTAATGTAAACCAGCAGGTTGATATCTTTGCCTGCTGCAAAACACAAGAGATCAACCAACAAAACATACGAGATGGCGTGTACGGCAAGGTGCCACAGCACTGAATTATGGAGGTACTGAAATTGTTGTAATTGATAAATGTTAAATGCCATATTTTGGTAAAACTACTTGAAATGGACATATTCATGGGAAATTAACTTTTTACTGCTTGCATAAAAATAATTGGGTCTCTGGCATGCCTGCCCAACTCTTAAAAGGGAAATTAAACAACAAAGTAAATCTCCTGGAAGCCGCATATTCCTGAAATTGTATCTGTAAGCCGTGCTCAATTTTGCCATATTGTGATGTCACAGTGGGGCCAATTTACATCATACCACCCCGAGACTGCATTTCTCCGCCGATGACTTGGAACCTGGGCTGGTAAGCATCTGATATTTTCAGGCAATGGCCAGCGTACAGCTGCCCAATTACAGGGAAGCCTGTCATTGTCTCATGTCATAGCCAAAAGGTAAGCAAGACTTCAGTGATTATTGTTACAGGTTTTTAGTTTTTTGATGGAACAAACCATGACATATATTCAGGTTACAAACAGCATGCAATGACTAGTTCGCACAGCAGCGTAAGAATACAGCATCACGTGACACAAGAAAGCACGCTCAGTTACTGACGTACGTTTCATTTTTTTTTTTCCATTGCATTTTTTTATTTTTGTTCGAGAAGTTTTTCATACTAATATTTACTGTATTTAAGACTTGAGACCATAGCATCATTCCTACTTACATAAAAATTATGTCGTTGCTGTAGAAATCAGATATACACATTTGCTACACAAGGGGTTCTCAAAGTGTGGTATGAATACCTCTAGTGGTACATGGGCTCCCTCTAGCGGTATGTAAAAGAATCAGAATTAAATGCTCAAACTACATGTTACAGTGGCTTCAACTTTTTTTTAATTCAGTAATGTACACTTATGTACAGTTCAGTTGTATTCAGCTTTTGAGTTAAAATACATTTGCATTTAATCTTTTAGAACTGTTTGTTTTCAAACATTTATCTACAATTTGCAATCCATTGTGTGTAATCCATTTTAACAGAATCATTTAAATAGTTTTTTTTATTTTCCGGTGTTCAAGTACAGTGTTAATTTTCAAATTGTGCATAATGTTACAGGTTTACAATAATATTAAATATTAATAGTTAGGAATACAACCTCAGCCTCATTTCTGATGACCACTTAGGCTTACAACGCTACCGTATTTTAATGTCGGTCATTATGGTGGTACTTGTGGAGACAAGTATTTTTTTTTGGTGGTACTTAGTGCAAAGAGCTCATTGGTCCCCTAGGACAATAGTGTGGGGTGGTGACCAGTGGCTTTTTTGCATGAGACAGAACCATGCTGCCCCCCCCCCCTCCCCTCCCCTCCAAAAGTAAATGATTTGAAATCCAATGCGTTGGTGACTGAAGGAAAACACCACAAATCAGAGCACTCAACTCAAATAATGATGAATAAACTGAGTAACAACAAACATAATAATCATCATACACACTGTATACCATGTGTTCAATCAAATCCATTTCCTACCGATGCTTAAAGCTTTTTTAAAGAGGCGCTCAGCTTCCGTGATTGTTGTGGCTTCTTCCTCGGCGAGAAGCACGTAGGCTGCCGCACATCTGCAGAAAATGAAAAAGTTACCATTGATACTCGGCAATCTTTTTGTACAAGACGACGATCACATTTAATCCAATAGTGGCCATCCCTCTAATAAACATCGTGCCACATACTCAAAAGAAACACCTCACTTTTCTGTGAAAAAAAAGGGCGGACGCAACCATATTCACCTCTATTATTCACACACCGATGTTAAAGCTCCAACTGCTGAGCCCATTTGAACTCTGCTGCTAACCAAAGCAGCAGCACCAAAGCCCATGAAGAGCCTCTTCAGATGAATTCAGATTTGGAGTTGTAAATAAGACATAATGTCGAGAATGGCGTGCCAGTATGTGGTCCCCCCACAATGTTGTCTGGTTCAGCCCAGTCTGCCGTTTCCCATAATAGTATTTTTTAAATTTGGTTTAGACTCCACATTCACTTTACATCTGATGCAATACACCAATAATGTCATTCAATGTGATTCCAAAAATGCCTTCATAAAAATAAAGCACCGCCCCCCGCATCTGCAGTACATACACTCGTACTTTTTAGGAGTAGGACTCACTCGTGGTTCAACTCTATGGCCTGGTAAGCTGCTCTGATCCTGGCTTGAGGGTTTCTTTCCCTCCAGGCCTTCTGCATGACTGTAGGGATAAAAAGCAACTCATATCGCAACATATTCACTTATTCAGTTGTGTGTGCGGATACTTGTGCGTGTCTTTTTTTGTGTCTGTATGTGGGATTGCATGAGTGTGTGAGAGTCAGACTGTATGTGTGAGAGACAGACAGCGTGTCTCTTTGTTTGTGTTGGTGTGCATGTGCGCTTGCTTTCGTGTTCCGTGGGACTGACGGACACTCACCCGAATCCTCAGGCCTCAACTGCTGGGTGTCTCCTATGAAAAAGGTCTGATGGTCTTGAGCAGACAAGTTCATGTCGTAGTATGTCAGCGGTTCTTTTCCCGTCACCCACGTGTACCTGAGTCCCACATATTTAAAAATATTAATAAAACCTTCAGGGTAAGTATGCAGGAACTATCATGTATTATGGGTTTTTCATTACCTGTTGTATTCTGCTCCTCGGAACAGGTTCAAAGGATTCCTCCAGACTTTACACTCTATGAGAGGAACGCATAATATTAGTCGTGTCAGTAGTAAAGATTTTACGGTTTAAAGGTGCGTCTGTTTGTTACCTGACACGCTGGGCCTAGGCTCTGCCTCCCCATTGACGGACGAGAAGAGACCAGTGGTGGAGCTGCTCTCCACTCCGCCGAGGAGGGGGCGCAGGTGGCTCACAGAGACCTGCTCGATGAAGGATGTCCCATACTTCCGGAAGTACCACCACTCAAATATCTGCGACAGGGAACATTTACAAAATGTTCATGTGATAATACACAGTTGCAATGGTATATGACTATCATATATCCGACACAGCATTATATAAGTTTAAACAACAAACAACAAACAACAATGAGGCCAACTCAAGTAAAACTTTCTTTTGTATGACATTTGATCATTTATCAAGTACTGTTACAAACATAAACAATGTGAACTCGGTCCAAATAATTGTAACTGTAATCTAGTTATATTTTATATATTTTTTATGTTACATCATTTGGCTGAATACTGCAACACCTACTATTAAAAACAATAACAATAATCATTTTTAACTCACAAGGATGAGTCCAGAGATGAGGGAAGAGGTCCCAGTGAGAGCCACGTAGAACTTGGGGGTCAGTGTATTCAAAAACAGCGACGCTGAAACAACAAGTTCAGATAGGTCTCATTAGAGACAAAAAACACAAACACAAATAGATTGATAAATAGAGAGAGAGAGAGAGATATTCACTATTGAATATCGAATAATCAGAAAAAATATATATTTTGCATTCAAATTTTATTGTAAAATCTTTTTTTCCCACTTACTGATTATTGACCGATCATTTTTGTTGATTTGGTATTGTTTAATGATTAAATAACAACAAAATAAACAACAATTAAGCAATATCACACAAGAGAGAGTGACATTGTACTCACCAATCTTTTTGAAACTGGGAGTACTTCTTCCGTACTGATAAAATTGAAGGGCTATTAGTGTGATATACACTTCTGAGGCTCCTTCATGATCAACTATGTCAATTACAGGTTATTCATACTATGACTACAAATGATTATTATTTCCCCAATAGATTAAATTTAACTGACTATTATTTTTCCAAATATTGCTTTTGATTCAGTTACTGGTTTGGTTCGTCACGGAAGGAAAAAAAACGCTAAATGTTGATTATTGTTTTCCAAAGTTTTGTAAGATGTTTGCAAATTGTCTTATTTTGATGAAACACTTGATAATCTGTCTGTTTTCATGAAGGCCGACAGAAATCAGAGATTATTTTACTATTGAGAGGCTGAAGACTGAGAATTTGGACAAATCTATGCTAAACAATGGAGCTAAACCGGTGATATCAAACATACGGCCCGCGGGCCAGAACCGGCCCTTCAGGGGGTCCAATCTGGCCCGTGGGGATCGAGAACACATTTACTGCCATTTTTCAATAAAAGTAACTTTTGTTGCTAATTTTGTCCATTGGAGGGTGCACTGACAACACTTAGATGACATTGATGCACTTGTTAAATTTCAGGAGCACACTAATATATAATGCATGCATGATTTGCAACAAGATAATAATGAATAAATGTGAATATTTTCCGAAAGTACTTGTAATCATTTGCACAAAAACAATGGGGAACATTTTGAATAGTTATTACTTATGGATTTTTAAGACAAAAACATTGTGGTCCGACCTGCTAGAGATCAAATTGGGGTGAATGTTGCCCGCTAACTAAAATGAGTTTGACACCCCTGCACTAAACAATTAATCAGTTAACCAAAGTTGTCAATTGATTTAATAATCCTTCAGTTGTCGATTAAATGTTGCACCTCTAATGGACAGACAGATAGTATATAGTAAAACAGGTAACAAGCTAGATAGAAAGCTATAGCCACATATAGCATCACCATTTAGAATAACGATGCAATGATCAATGTTTAAATATGAATGTACTGAGGTAATAATAATCAACTAAATGTCTATTATTAAAGTCAATAATAAAGAAGATAGACAAAATGTACATTATAGAGCGCCAAGAAAGCTTCAATGCTAAACTAAGCTCTTCAAGAAAACCAGAAAGCAACGGCGTACTGAACAAGCAGGTGTCAAAATACTGTCACATCTATGTTTGATGGCAGCTAGCACAGGCTAGCGGAAGGCTAACAAAAGCTAACGAGAAAAGGCGTCCATTCACCCGAAGTGAGGCTTTCGTGCAGTTTGAGCGGACTCCACAGCACGTAGATCATGATGAACACCATGCCGAACCATACGAAGCACACGTACGTCCACGACCACGAGAGCCACGACTTTAACTTGTCTGTGAAACCGTGAGATTGGGGATTACTGCCAGTGGAGTCCTCCATGTTTTCTCACCCCCCAGTCCCCGGATGTCAGTAAACACACCACTCACGTGATCACAAATCAAGACGAGCTCTCGTTTTTTAAATATTTAAATTTGAAATAAAATGACAAACAAAAAAGCCGCAGTCGCTTAAAGAAAAAAATAATAATTCAATAAATTAAACAGATAAATATATTTCCAGACGATCTATCATTTTTTTTATTTCTTTATTTGAATAAACTTTATTGAAACAAGCATTTAAAAAAACATTCATTCAGTCGCAATGTCTTAAATCAACTATATTTCCAGATGTTCTACCATTCTTTGTTAGGTTTTAAATAAATTGTTTTTAAATAATCATTTTGCAATATCAAACAATATAACAATATATTTCACGTTTTGTTTGTTTTGTTTGTTTGTTTGTCTGTTTATTTCATGTCAAATGTTTTACCAGATGTTCTTTTGGTGTGTGTGTGTTTTTATTTAATTTTAGTTGAGAAAATCCATAATCTATTATGGATTTTCCTGGAAACTTGACCAGAATGTGCTGTTATTTACAGCCAGCTGGTGGGGCTATTGCATATATAATACAGTCATTTGAGCTACAGCTGTTTGAGCTGAATGCCCCCCCGGGACCCCTCCCCTCCCCGCTCCCCTCACCCCACCCCTTTCTTCACAGATGGAAATCATCTTTTGAGCTCACATTATACAAATTAAGCCCAAGCATTTAGGTAGAAATAATAATTTGATCCCCTGCTGAATATATAAGTTTGCTCACTTAGAAATAAATTTCAGTCTGTCATTTATATATATATATCATTTATATGTTTATTGATCATGGTAAATCTAAATCAAGAATGCATGAGTATTTAATCTCCGAGCAATACATTAATTATTTCATGGTGGAGTAGTCATTATTGGCAAGCACAGCGATGAAACCTTTATTGCAGTTGGTGACACAGCTCAGGTGAGATTTTGGCCAGAAAGCCCTTCAAGTTTCTCGGCTGCTGCTTGGAAACTCCAAAATTCATCTCCTTCTACGAGTGTTCTACTGGTTTGAGGTGACCGTAATATTCTTGTAGAGTATATTTGTGTTCTCATCATGCTGGAAGACGAATCCATCACCCATCTTTGGTCTTCTTGCTTAGAAAGGGAGGTTTGGGGCGCATTCATTGGACCCAAAACATAATATTTCCACCTCTATTCTTGACCGTGAGGATGGTATTCTTTAAGGTCTTACATTTGTTTTTTTCATCCTCCAAACCTGGTCGGTGGAGATGATGCCAAATATCTCAACACTGGTTTCATCTGATAACAGCAATTTCCTCTTATCCTTTTCTGAGTCATTTAGATGTTCACCAATGAGGAGCAGGACCTTGTGAACACTGCAAGATTTCAGTCCATTCCAGTGCAGTGTTTTACCAACTGAGGTCCCAATGCCTTTAAATCAACTTGCTCCTGCCATGTACTTGTGGGCTGCTCCCTTAACGTTCTCATTATCATACTCACTCAACGAGGTACAATCTTGCACGGAGCTCCAGACGCAGGGAAACTGGTGATTATTTTCTTCAACTTTGGAATAATGGCTCCAGTAGTTTTCACCTTCTCACCAAGCCTTTTGTTGATGGTTTTGTAAACTATTCCAGTCTTGTGCCCATTTATAATCTCTTGCCAGACAGCTTTTGTTGGCTCCTTTAGTCTTTCCCATGATGGTGTAGACTGGAAGGTACGAAATTGATTCCTTAAACAGATGTGGTTTGTATACATGATGAGTTGAGATCAGGAGTATTGGTCATGTGGTTGTTTTTGCACAGCTGTCTAAATGCATGGGCACCGGCCAGTCTGTGGGAGCCAGAATTCTGGTGGAGTTGTATGGGATCAATTACTTATTTTATTACATTTTTCATGCACATTTTACTGATATTCTGTTTATACTGTACCACCCATCCATCCATCCATTTTTTTATACTGCTTATCCTATTCAGGGTCGCGGCGACCTCGAGCATATCCCAGCCTACTTGGGCCAAAAGGCAGACTACACCCTGGATTGGTTGCCAGTCAATCAGAGAGCACATCAAGACAGACAACCATTCACACTTACAGTACATTCACACCCATGCACCCTGACGTCAAGCAAATATACTACTACACTAGGGCTCCACCATATTTAGTTTGAGCATCGTCATTGCGATGTACGTGTGCGCGATAGTCACATCGCAGGGTCTGCTGCGATGTTGGTGTCCTGTAATATACAGTGAATCAACTCTAATATTAAATGTGACCAGCAGAGGGACCTGTTTGGACATGCTAACAGAAAGAATTCACACCTGCTGCATTTCCTATTTCGCACATCAGAATGAAACTAGGCAGGCATGCGGCAGCAGCGTGAGTGTGCGAGGTGCGTTCAGGGACACTGCGTAAATTGGAGTGAATGTGTTCTTTAATACAGTACATTATTGTAGAAATGGATTATGAGGAAAATTATTATTTGTAGCAGAATGCTTTAGTTAAAACACTGCACGATCACACTAAGATAATATTGAATTTATTTTGTTTTGTAATTTAAGAGTAGATACATTATTTTGTTAATTTAGTCAGTTTAGTCAGCCTGTTTTTTTTTTTTTTAATTATTCCCCATTTTAAAAAACACAATTCAAGCAAGCACGTTTTTGAGCTTGGAGGATGAAGGCTGTAGCTCGCTACTGCTGTGGACTGAATGGATGGCAACAATGGAGAAATTAAATGCCAGTATTTTGAAGGTAACAGCCCGTCAGCGACATACTGGAAAAAAAGAACTATGAACTACTTAGATTTTGGACCGGTGAACTTACATCAAAATTTGAATTATTACTATGAACAGCACTAATTCATTTTTGGAACGATGAATTGAATTTTGAACTAGTTCACGTAGAAAAAGAACTTTCCCAACACTGATCCTGTATTATTTCACATTGGAATACACAGTATATCACAGGTTTATTGATTGATTGATTTATTCCTTCATTTTGCAGCCCTACCCTACACCATCAGTGAATATGTATAAGCCAAAATCAATAAACAATTAGCTAATTTTTATTTCGTCGTAAGTGAGCAAACTTCTCAATGTGGAATGTGTCGTTCCTCCAACAGTGGCCTCCACATCGAGAGGAGCCAGATGAGGTGGCTCGGGCATCTGATCCGGATGCCCCCCGGACGCCTTCCTGGTGAGGTGCTCCGGGCATGTCCCATCGGGAGGAGACCCCGGGGGCGACGCAGGACACGCTGGGGAGACTACGTCCTTCGGCTGGCCTGGAACGCCTCGGGATCCCCCGCGGAAGAGCTGGATGAAGTGGCTGGGGAGAGGGAAGTCTGGGCACCCCTGCTAAAGCTACTGCCCCCGCGACCCGACCTCGGATAAGCGCTAGAAAATGGATGGATGGATGGTGAGCAAACTTTCAAATTCAGCAAGGGATCAAATATTTATTTGTTTACGCTGTAGCGCTGTATATTTCCAAAAACGGAAATTTAGCTACATTTAGCTCCTCCGTGACACAAAGCTTGTCTCTGAGTCGAGATGTATCACTTCAACATACTTCTTTGACACCAATTCCTATTTAGGCAGGGCTTTGGCAGCATCTTGTGGCATCTTAGCTTCAGATAGATTTCACACACCCAAAGAAAAAAAAAAAAAAAAAAAAAAGCAAATTGGTGAATTTCTGAATATTCAGGTTCTATTAACAGATCTTCTAGTTATAATAACAACATTGCTTTGGTAGAACAGTGAATTGTGTGCTACAGAGAACAAAAGGCAAACTTTGTTCCATGCGAGTGCAGAAAATATGGAACACAAATGAAAGATACTAGCCGAGCACACGACCTGTTCCCAGTCACAAGCAATTAGCTCAACATTTCTGCGCTCACCTGTGTGCTTAAGGTTCATTTACCATTTTCACATCTGGTATCTATCTCGCCGTTTATGTCGTTTTTCATAGCTTTTAAGAGTCCTCTAATCATTCATAATTGATCGGTTTGCACTTGAATGCATTCACTACTTAAGAGGCTTGCTCTTCAAGGTGCAAAGAAGCGAGGCGGCATTGTCCAATACAGATGTGCATAAATACATAGAAAAGTCATGTGATTCAAGCACTGATGTTAACACTTAAGGTCCATTTTGATGAGATTACAGCCCAAGTGTGTATGCACATGCTCATTTGTCTGCCGATCCACTGCAGATGGAAAAAAAAAGAAAATAACTTTCTGAAACTGCTTTTCGTCTCCCACAGCATTTCCTCTCAGCAAGTTAACATGACTGCCCCCCCCCCCCATACATCCCCCACACAACTCATTTCTCTCCAAACACTTCATTTAAAAAAAGGAGAAAAAAGTGTGTTTTTTCCATGTTCACTCCCTTCTTTTTAGTTTTGACCACTTCTGAGTGGAATGGTGCCGCAGAAAAATGCCCTCTTTCTCTGTAATGCTGTTCCTCCAACAGTGGCCAACTGGTTTTATATATGTATTTTATAATAACATGAAATAATATTATGTATGCAGTATTTGATCAATTTACAAACAAATACATAATGATACATGTATATAATATATCACAATCTAATATGTATTTTAATACCATATTTCCTCATATATTAGGTGTTTATTTACTCAGCTGCAGAGAGTATCAGGCATTTACAATATAAACTAAGTAGTAAGATATTTATTAGAGGACAGGCCATTATTTTTGCAAATGCATTTTTTATAACATATTATTACGAATACAATGTTGTATAATTTCATTAAAATAATGATATTTATGGTCTATATGATATATTGCAATGTAATATGGATTTTAATACCATATAATAACCAAGGAGTACAGGCATCCAAGTTGAAAGGCATTTACTAATGATACTTATATAGGATATACTGTCTATTACAAATTTGTAATATGTATTTAAATACCGTATTTGCTCATATACTGTAATAGCAGGTGCATTTATTTGCTCAACTGCAGATGTCCAGGTGTCTCCTAAGTAATTGTTTGGCATATATCTATTGGGTTGAGGCCTTTATTTTTACAAATGGATTTTAGATTAATAATTTTTTTTATGAATAAAGAATACGACTTAGTAAAATAAGCTATTTACTTTTTAAATATTGTATTAAATTATTTCTTAATTAATTACAATTAAATTAATTATAAAAAATAAAATTAAAATTGAACAATTGCTAGTTTGTTAAAATAAACTAATTTACCTATTTTCTCTCTCTCTCTTTTTTTTTTTTTTTTTTACCTCATACTGTATATGAAAAAACTGGCCAATCTGTTCATTTTAAAAATCAAAAGTTGGCCAACGTCTGCTATTTATATTAAATGGGTGGACCAGCCAGGACAACTTTCATGCTCGTGTCAATGCTAAAGTTAACACTACCATGAAATAAAAGATGACAAGCACTTTTCTCCAAGTAGAGGAAGCATGTGGGGAAAAAAAAATCATATTTCCTTTCTGCAACAAAATAATAATTAAAAAAATCTCAGTCTCAAATGTATCTCTATAATTTATAGTTTGGGAACGTCCTGCACATCTATTCAAGTTGAACTGAAAAACAAATGTTGTACTTATCATTAAAAATATTAGTCAATATTAAAATGTTTTGTCCCTGAAACAAGCAGCACTTTATCTTTAAACTCCAGTAGACGTCAGCTTTACAGATGCCTTGTCCGATCAAATACATTTTCTTCATTGAGTCCTGCTAGAGCAGCAGGTGCCACTAAAACCCCTATCATCTCACCAACCAGAAGACAGTTTACATAAAACGCAGAACAAAGGCAAATCAAGAAAAAGAAGAAAAAAACAAACAAACAAAAAAATCAATAAGGAGTAAAAAAAATAATAATAAAAAAAAAAGAAGAAGAAGAAAAAACCTAAATGATAACTAAATTGATTTTGAAAATTTCAAAAAACAATTTAGTGGTTAAAAAAGCCCAAAGTCACGAACTGGACACTGCCTTAATCCAACATTCTATACTTCAAATGATATGCAAAAAAAACAAAAAACTAATTTCCGGGATTTTCAAGGTGTTCAAAGGCACATCCCCAGAGTCAAAGACCCTAAAAAAAGTAATTTGTCATTGCATTTTTACCATAGACACCAGAAGAGGTTGGACTGTGAGCATATGAAAGCAGACGAGGACGCCACTCGTGTGGTTTGACTCTCTCGTGACAATTGGTGTGTCGGCATCCTGAGAATTGTGTAACCTTTACGGGGCACTTTCAAAAGATGACTCAAGGCCCATGTGATAAGCATGCAGCAAATTTTGTCCTGCACACTGAAGAGTTGAATGATCATTACAAGAATTGTGTGGGACACAAATGAGGGAAGTGGCACACTCAGGTTGAATACTTGATCTATACTTTCACTCCATTTAAAGCATGCAGCAAACCTGCACACCTTTTAACTGAAATGATAAGCTTTTGTCATTCTGCCACCGCTCCAGCACCCACGGAACATTGGCGAGTCACCATCCCCACCAACCCCCAAGATCAGGAAGGAGTGAAAAAAGTCCCGCCCCAACAGACACCGGAACAGCAAACATAGGGACAAGAGGAGAAGATCCCCACTCCATGCATGTGTCCTCTCACCATGCAACTCGATCTAAAATGTGTGAAAATAAAAATAAATAAATAAATAAAATAATAATAAAACAACAACATCGACAACAAAAAATACAGAATTCCATTGTTTACTTTCACACTTATGAAAATAGTCTTGCTATTGTCAAACGGCACTCTACCCAGGCAAATGAATCAAGAGTCTAGATTTAGCATGTTGAGGAAAGGTGACCAGCTATCTGTGTATAAATGTAATTGATTTTTTCGTTCTGCTGATATTTTTTCTAACGGAATATATTCTATGATGAGATTTAGCCACTGATTGGTGTTAATAGCTTGTTTGTTTTTCCAGTTTAACAGAATTGTTTTCTTAGCGATAGCTAACTCGACAAGTAATGATTGTGAATATTTATTAGGGAGGTCGATTATGGTTAAGTCGCCAAGTATGCACAATCTTAGGGAAAGGGGAATCCTGCAGCTCAAAATATATGAGAGTTTTTGTATAACCGGAGACCAAAAGCATTGAATTAGTGTACATTCCCATGTTGCATGAAAATAGGTGTCTGGGGTATTTTTGGTGCATTGCACACATATATTAGATGGAGAGAAGACCATTTTATGCATAGTGTACTGAGTAAAGTGTGTTCTATGCACCACTTTATATTGTATAAGCTGTAGATTTTTTTTTCTTTTTCTTCTCATTCCAAACATATTGTTACAAATCTGTATCCAGTAGCTACAATCAGCAGAGATGGAAAGGTCGTCTTTGGTGATTGGTAAGTGCATTGATTTAGTACATGACATTAATTTATAAACTTTTGAGAGATTTATTTTACTTAGCGGGAGAAGCTTCATTATTTCACACTCTTATGTCCTGATGACAAAAAATGGGAAGTACCCTTGCAAAAAAAAAACTGTAAAAGTTTAAAAAGAAAATGCTGCATGCTTTGAATGGGGAAAAATTCATCCTAAATAACTTCTTATAAAAGATTGCATCCGTTTATTTAAAGATACATGTGGAATAAAAATATATTATATGTACCACATGATTCTATATTATATTACACAGTATACTATATGTACTCCAAATGTGGTTGATACTTTTCCCCATTTCAAATCATGCAGCAAACATTTACTGTTTTCGGTATGGGTGCGTTGCTACTGGCATGATGAGTGCATGTCACTTTTGATGTTGGGGCCTATTCCAGCTGGATTTGAGCAAGAGGAGGGGTACACCTTGCACTGGTCGCCAGCCTATCGTAGGGCAGATGCAGACAAACAACCATTCACACTCACATTTACACCTACTGTGTCAACAAAGAAGCTGGACATGTAATATACGTTATTTTTGCATACATGCCAGCATCAATAGTGGTACAAATTTATCATTCTAGTGCCATGACATCCTTGCAAAAAAGTGTGTGGAATTTTACTGCATGCTTTGTTTGAATGGGGGGGGGGTTATATAAACCATACAGTATGTATAGTACCTATGCAACTGTGTTCAAGATGAGTGTGTCACTTTTCTGATCTGGGTCCTGCAGAGCTGCTATTATGATCATATGTGTAGAATTTTGCTGCATGCTTTGTATGGTGGGAAACAAACATACTGTGAATCATATAATATATCCAGGATATTTGTAACTGTGTTCAAGTTGAGTGTGCCACTCTCCTCATTTGTGTCCTACACAGGTGTTATAATGATCATATGCAATACAATTTTTCTGCATGCTTTGAATGGGAAACATTCACATTTGTGCCATCTCATGGACAATTGTAACAATTCTCTTGTGGTTTAAAAAATGAGATTTTTCATCGGACCTTTTAAAATAGAAATAGATTTTTTGTGTAGCTTTGCCTCTTTAGGGTACTTGACGTATTAGAGAAATTTTAAACACGAATATTCTTTGGCAAATTCGACCTGTATACATATGACACCACCAGTGGCCTGAACATTTAAAAAAACAAAAAAACAAAAAAAAAGGTTGAGGGTGATTTTTAAAGTTTCTCCTCCAATTAGATAGGAATAGTAAGTAGTATTTGGTAATAAATAAGTAGTACCTAAAACAAAAAAATATATATATTTACAATACAAGGCCAAGCTTAAAATCCCCAAAAGGGAGGTACAGTAAGCCTATGATTTATGACCCCACTTCAGTAATACAAAAGCCTCACAAACACACACACACACACACACACACACACACACATACACACACACGCATGCACTCACATAGTATATACAGCACATGCACAAAAACCTCAATACCTTACTGCAGATATTGTACTGTTCGAAACGCAACCATCCACATCCATCATGAAAAACACAAATATTGCACCTCTCTGATTGATGAGCTACAAACATGTGCGTGACTCGGACGCCACGCAAGATTTATAGCCTGTGCAGTTAAAAAAAAAAAAAAAAAAAAAAAAAAATATATATATATATATATATATATATATATATATATATATAGATAGATAGATAGATAGATAGATAGATAGATAGATAGATAGATAGATAGATATGATTCAACCTATGTAATCATAAGGCAGCTGATAACAAGAACATTTCTTTTTGTTTGGCTTTTTCATTCAATTTTGCAGGTGTAACTTGAATTGTCCACTGAGCAGACACTTGAAGTATACTGTATGTCCCTCATTACAGGAATGGTTTTGAGAGAAGCAGTGAAATAAATACATACTGTATTTAAAATATTTTTTAAAAGAAAGTATCTAATCTAATTTCTTCACCTGTTTTAAGAAATATTTCATATACAGTAGAAGAGCAGTCGTGCCCAGCTGTAATTTAACACCAACATTACCGTAGCCTGGCGCCAATGCTTGCGTGAAAAATGCAATATACTGCATCTGTTTTACACATAGAGGCATAAAGTATATATATTCTCTCTTTGTGCAATTTCCATGATAGAATATGAGGGCTTCGATGGATTTGGGGATTATATAAAACACAGCTTCCATGTCTGCTGCATTGTACCCAGGGCAAGCTAGCGTCTTGGCACAGATGGCAAGGAATGTTGGAAAGGCATACAAGTAACTCCAGTGCACTGAAGAACATCAAAATCATATTTCCATTAGGGCTACAGCTATTTAATATTTTAAGAATCGATTATTCTATCGATTATTCCAACCAATAATTTTTTTCCACATATCATTCATTTCTTCCGATTAACTGGTGATTGTTGTTTATTTGGTATTGTTCAATGATTAAACAAAACCAAATGAAAACAATTAAGCAATTTCACACTTTTTAAAACTGAGAGCTAGTTCTTCGGTACTGATTGCGAAGGGCTACTAGTTTGATATACACTTCGACTTAAATCAAAGAATGTTTACTGTTGACAGGCTGAAATCAGAGGATTTGGACGATTTTAAGTAAAACAATGGTTCTAAATGATTAATCGATTATAAAAATAGTTGCCGATTAATCAATTAATTGTTGCACCTCTAATTTCTATTCACTTCATTTTTTTTAATGATAAAGTTTCATAAGTTGATTATAAATCAGGTTTGTTGATAATTAAATAACCGTTAGAAGCCATTGAGATAGAGCCATTGGGTTTTGCAAATGCAACAGCAACAAAAATCCTTTCAACATTGTGAAGTAACACGTCAGCCATAACTACATTCTAAAAAGAGCAAAAAATAAATGCAAGCAACTGATAAATTGTAAAATGTATCATTAAATAAATTACATTTTGGACAGTAACTAGGCCTCACATTGGTAGCACAATATTAGCATTTTGGTTGCTAACGAGCAAACAGAAGCGTACCATTATTTTTATGGATAACACGTAAAGATGTGCTTACCTTGGAGCAGACAAAATGGATTTAAACTGACAGACCATGATTTTAACCATGTTATTTTTGTGTTGCACTCATGCATCATGAGGCCACACATTAGTCGCATTACATTAGCATCGTGGCCGCTAACGTGCTAACAACAGTATGCGGTTATTATATTAACATGACAATCAATTAATGGCATGTATGTTCACTATTTTTCTTTTTTTGAGGGATTCATACAATTATGCGGAATACCGCTTACCTTTATCCACAGCCTGAATCTATCTGGGTTAGCTTGGTCCTGTCTGTATATCGCGTCACACACTTTAATATTATTTCACAATGATCTATACATAGTGTTTATTGAATAGCTACTAACCCTTTTTTATGTGTTGTTCCTGCGGAGCTGCTCGCTGTTGTTACCATGTCTCACGCTGATTTTCATGGGAGTTTCCATTGGGGGCAGCCTGGACTGAGTGGATGTCTGTTGTGGTTAGATCATCTGTGGGGTCAGTCCAGTGAACATTACTGCATGGCTGACTGACATCCTCTCATCAGTGCACAGCCAACTAACTGTGCTCTGACACTAATGTGTGTGCATAGTGTGCGTAGGCATGGACAATAAATCCTTATTTGAATAGAGATAGGCTGCCTGATCTAAAAAAAACCTTGAGTAGTCTCATTGGATTCTATAGAGAGATTCTGTTCTTCGTATTCAAGGCTACTGCACGGACGTTTAGGGATTAATACTTCTGAATGGGACATAATTGCACTTTAGCTTCTTTTCCTAGGTGTGAAATTATCCCAAACCTTGGACATACTCTGTCTTTTATATACTCTTTCCTCCTGGCTTGCACTTAATGCTACACGAGTCTGTAGTCACAGTCTGTGTGGAAAAATAATCACCACAAAATCCTGTGATATAGCGAATAAGCCACGATATAAGTATGATAAAAAAATAAATCAAGCTGTGATTCAGTTAAGGAGCAAAAAGTGAAATATAGCGAGGGATGACTATACCACCAACTCCAACGGAATCTGATCGACAGAAAGACAGAAATCTGTTAACGTAAAATCTTATTATTAGTACTTATGAAGAAACAGAAAACACTAAACGTGACAAACTGAGAGTTAGAAGATATTAGCACCTACCACCATTGCGTCCGATTTTCACGAAATCCGGCACGCACGTCCATCACGACAGGTGGCACAAAAATCTATTTGTTGCTTTCAGCGACGCCCCTTTCAACACTGCTTTTATTTTTAATTGCCCTCTAATAGCAATACCCATTATACATCCGTCCTTCACAGAATCATCAACAACCAGTTCCAAGAAAAAGCTTTTAAATTAGTTCGGTTCATGCTGGAATAATGTTTTTTCCCCAGAGATGATGTCAGAGAGGTATTCATTAAACATTATGTTGGCACTGCATCACACTGACAGCTGTTTCCAATATTTTTGCTTCCTGAACTACATGACACGGGCGAGTCATTGTGGTTCATTCTGAATGGTAGAATTATTTATTTACCGTGGATGTCAGTCCAACTGTTATTGTTACTGTTGTCTTAGTCAGCAATTGAAGCACACACAAAAAAAAATACAGTGGCCAGCGAATGTTTATTTGCAGGGACATCAGCACCCATGTTCAAGCTTTTGCAACACAGTTTACCGTATTGCCGAATTTTGCATTATTTTTCAAAATTGGTAGGGCCTAACTTCTACAGACAAACGTTGTTGCTAGGCATCCTGCTTATTATGCTACAAACTATCACATGAACTTTGTCCCAGTATCCTGCTACTACAGGAAAAGTACACAAACTAACATACGATTTGGACTATTTCCAAACTACACTTCATTTATGCACTGAAGTACAGTATACATACCCTATGGTTGCCGCACATGTGCTGACCTCTTCGCTCCAAACACAACACCGCATGTGTGCGTGTGTGTGTGCGCTGCATGCCCATGAGTGAATGTAATGGATTTCATTTTTCATCTCCACAGCAGACATTATGTTAAACAAGCCGCATACTGTGTGAGTATTAAAACCCCATTTCCAACGAAGTTGGGACGTGGTCCATCCATCCATCCATTATCTGAGCCGCTTATCCCCACAAGGGTCGCGGGAGCACTGGAGCCTATCCCAGCTATCATCGGGCAGGAGGCGGGGTACACCCTGAACTGGTTGCCAGCCAATCGCAGGGCACATACAAACAAACAACCATTCGCACTCACAGTCACACCTACAGGCAATTTAGAGTTGTCAATTAACCTACCATGCATGTTTTTGGGATGTGGGAGGAAACCGGAGTCCCCGGAGAAACCACACCCAGGCGCGGGGAGAACATGCAAACTCCACACAGACGGGGCCGGGGATTGAACCCGGGTCCTTAGAACTATGAGGCTGACGCTCTAACCAGTCGGCCACCGTGTCGCCTCATTGGGAATAGAAAAGCTAAAAAGCTTTGACCTTCAAGACTGTAGAACAAAACATCTTTTGCGTAGATGTCTACTGCAGTGACTGAGCCACAACTTTCACATTAAGAATCATGCATATTGGAAGACAAAACAGCTTTTTATCACTGTCTACTGTAGTGATTGATGTACAACTTTCACACCAAATTCACACATGTAAAAGAAATTAGCCTTTGCATTGCTGTATACTGCAGTGACTGATGTGCAACTTAAACAAAACAAAACAAACAAACGAAAAAAACAACAACACGCATGTAGAAGGAAAAGGATTTTTGGATCACTGTCTACTGTAGTGACAGTTTTTTTTCATTACTGTACAGATATGGTAGGGCCTGATTTCAACTGACAAGAGGTAGGGCAGCATACATTAGAAGAGCGGTACAGACTATTTCAGAGGGGTTTGTCAGGGTTCCTGATCTGTGCGACGGGGTTGACTCTCCTCTCTCGCGTCTCGCAGAGAAGAAATAAGCGGGCGGTCGGGAGGAAGTGATGCGACCACAAAGATATGTAAGGGATGTAACAAAGCGAAAACACCAAACAGTGTGGCGAGCTGACCTCAAATGAACACAAATGTCAGCTTGTGAAAATTAGAGCAGATTTTAAGTAACACAGAGGCTACAAAAATAGTCTTTGTAAATACGATTAGTAATCCAATGCCGAGTTGCTTCGGGCTCTATCATGAAGGGCGCTCAAGCACAGCTAAGCATTTTTGACGGTTTTTCCCTCGTCCTGAATGAACTGTCACAGCAGAGGGGGGAAAGCAACCATCTTGTCACAATGACTTTATTTCAGGATTGTCCTGTCTTGTCCTGTCCGGCTCGTGTCCACAAAGCCTCCTTGGCCGAATCTCACTGCGCTCTTGTTTCAGGATAAGTGCGTGACACCTTGGAAAGTGTGACGAGGAAGACCTGAATTTTGGAACATTTGGGTCTCTAATCAGGCTGCTATCTTGTTATGTTTTAGCAAACAAACTGTTAGCATGTTCTCAATTCTCATTTGAGACAGAACCTGAGAACAGGGGAAGATTTAAAATCCTTATCGAGCTATTCACATTGCTATATTGTTATATGTTAGCATACCAAGTGTTAATAATTTATGTGATCATTTAATCAATTTCCATTATTAATACTCTACCTCTCAACAACAAAGCAAGATTTGAAATCCTCATCAATCTGCCTTCCCACTTTTCGTGCTCATGTTTCTATTTTGGTATATGTTGGCGTACCAACCATTAAAATGTTAGCATTTGTTCTATATTCATTTAAAGTTGTACCTGACATGTTTGGCTTGATTTTTAGTAATTAATTTGTTTAGGGAAAAGCACCTAAAAGCTGTAAAATACACCTCCATATTGATTTATCGCAGTTTAACGGCAGAATCATTGAAAGAATGCATCGGTGTGTCCATATTGGCGTGACGTATCGAGTGTGTCACCTTGCCGATTTGCTTGTTGACAATGCGCACTTAAAGTAAAGGAATTTAAAAAAAACAAAACAAGAAGAAGAAAAGAACTCTGTACTGTTTAATAATATATTTTTTTCTACAGTTTTGGATATTTACAGTGACCTCCGGGCACGGACTTGCAAACAGGTGCAAAACGGGTACAAAAAAGGAATAGTAGCAGCTACTACTGTCCTGGCGATTATTGACAATCGCAAATTCAAGTTCCAAGAGAAAAGAAAAAAAAAAAGGTAGGTACGGGAAGGCCACATTCACAAGACCCTAACAGCACGTTGGCGGCATGTTACCGAAATGAATAGCATGAACAAAGGTCGAGGCGAGCCTGATCGCAGTCTTATTTTGTGATTGAAAACACGGCATGTTGAACATTAGAAGTACGTTATCTCTCTGTAGGCCTATTTGGTCGTGTTGGTTGGACACGAAACGATTTATCATGTTATCAATTATTATCTGAATTATATTTATAATTAATATTTTAAATTGTGGTGAGGAGGAAGTGAGGCTACCACAAATGCATCTGTGACATGAACATGAAGTTTGTAGAGTTTGGTTGATGTGGTCATCCGTCTTTGCTACGCTGCTAATTGTTTTATCTGCTTATGTCGAGTATGGAGCTCACCTCAGTGTTATTTCTCAGCCTCTCATGGGACAACATTTCACTTGGAATTTGACCTTTTCTGGGGAAAAATAATTCACTTCCAGTTCACCTACAACCCTAATGAGGAGAAGTGGTACAAAAAATAGAAAATGGATGAATGGATAATCTCTTAATCCCAATGTCTATGGCACATTGTCTTCAACAACCCCCTAAAAAATGGAATTCCATCAAATTTTCCACAGCACATGTATTGTTGTATTAGTTCAACACTGCTCTGTTATTTCAGATGTGGCAATTGTTTGAAATATTTAGAATTAGAGTGCACCGAATCGCTGTGTGGCTGTTATGTTTTGTCGGCGCACTGGTGCAATAATAAAATGAGCGATACCATAATAATTAGCACCAATTGTGTTTGCAGTACTCGTGTGTTCCTTTGGGTTTATTAAATGTCTCTTCTTAGTGGTACATGGACAGTACCACAAAAGAAAACAATAGGCGTTAAGTACAAAATGAGCCACTTCTATTTAACGACTTATTTTACAGGCTTTTTAGGTCGCCCACACAAATTAGTCATCTCGCAAATAAGGGAGGCCATTCTGCTAAGTTTCTCTTTATCGAGAAGACTGGCTTTTTCGATCACTCTGCGGTCGCGATGAACTGATGATGCGGTTATGACAAAACAATACCGCTTATCATAACTAAAACTCCGACCTGATGAATGCACATTTAAAGGAGGTTTATGTATTTTTTTTTTCACAATTTATAACGGTTTCCAAGTGTCTTAATCTGTTAATATGCACACAGAAGGAGAATGAAAGAATTACAGAACAATTAATATGCACTTTCCGCACTTTGGTTCGAATCCCTCTATTTGGGCGGAGGCATTTCTGTTTCATGCAAATGCGGAGTACGGTTACCATGACAACCGGGTGCCAATTTAGCGACTTTTCCAAACCCTCTGGCGATATTTTCAAAAAAGTGACAAACAACATAATTTAGCAAGTTTTTGTGGTGTTATTGTAGACTCAGAGACTCCTTCAAGAAATGTTCACCCCTCAGCGTCCAGACTGCAAACGAATGCTGTGTGTGCAAAACCACCACTGACTAATTTAACCATTAACCAAAGAAAACTAACCTAATGCTTGGCTGAGGTAGCATTGCTCCCTCTGTGAATTTGTGAACTATGATTTGTGACAAAACCATTGTCAGTAGTTGTTGTAGTGTACATGCTAACATGCTAAAATCATTTGTTTGGATTCTAACATCATGTCTTGAACTAAACGATCATTTTTCTCTTGATATTAGCATATTTTGCTGTCTTTATACACCCCCAATTCCAATGAAGTTGGGACGTTGTGTTAAACATAAATAAAAACAGAATACAATGATTTGCAAATCATGTTCGACCTACATTTAATTGAATACACTACAAAGACAAGATATTTAACGTTCAAACTCATAAACTTTATTGTTTTTAGCAAATAATCATTAACTCAATCATTAAATTTTATGGCTGCAACACGTTCCAAAAAAGCTGGGACAGGGTCATGTTTACCACTGTGTTATATCACCTTTTCTTTTAACAACATTCAATAAACCTTTGGGAACTGAGGACACTTTGCTTTGTAGGTGGAATTCTTTCCCATTCTTGCTTGATGTACAGCTTCAGCTGGTCAACAGGCCGGGGTCTCCGTTGTCGTATTTCACGCTCCGTAATGCGCCACACATTTTCACACAATGCTGTTGTAACGTGCAGAATGTGGTTTGGCATTGTCTTGCTGAAATAAGCAGGGGCGTCCATGAAAAAGACGTTGCTTGGATGGCAGCATATGTTTCTCCAAAACCTGTATGTACCTTTCAGCATTAATGGTGCCTTCACAGATGTGTAAGTTACCCATGCCATTGGTACTAACACAGTCCCATACCATCACAGATACTGGCTTTTGAACTTTGCGTCCATAACAGTCCGGATGGTTCTTTCCCTCTTTGGCCCGGATGACACGACATCCACAATTTCCAAAAACAATTTGAAATGTGGACTCGTCGGACCACAGAACACTTTTCCACTTTGCATCAGTCCATCTTAGATGAGCTCGGGCCCAGAGAAGCCGGCGGCGTTTCTGGGTGTTGTTTATAAATGGCTTTTGCTTTGCATAGTAGAGTTTCAAGTTGCAGCAGTTGCTGTACTTTACATGAAAAACATTTATTTTCCCTTTATAGGGACGGTGTGGAAAAAAAATAGTAGTAAAAATTAGCAAATAATAATTTTAAAAAAAATAGTAATAGCAGGGCTAAAATTGCTCAGTCACGCTGGAATGCGAAATGAGAGGCCTGAAAACGAGAATAAAAACCTGTCAGTCACATCACTCCTCTTTCAATAGTGCCATAATCCGATGCTGAAAGCTGCCACAGTCGACCTGTTGCAGTCGGTTGCGGAGGAAGTGAATGATAATCTATTTTCCACTGACTGAAGGGTGGGAAAAGGAAATAACCATATTTGCGACTGCAATGCATCTGTGTTAAACTTTTAAATTCATTTTCAAAGAAATGCTTCAAGACAGACAGAATGAAGCGCCATTTAAAAAAAAAAAAACACGAGGCAAATATTGTTACTGTGAACATAATACAACAGGGAGCTTATGTAAGGTATCCGTCGCTATGGCGACAGGCCAGAGATTTGTGTACGGCCACAGCGACATGGTCCATTTGAATTAGGCTGCACCTGTACACATTGTACACGAAAATAATGGGCTGAAGGCTGCTGGTGCACAGTGAATGGAACTACACTTTTTTTTAAATTACTAATTATATCAGCTCAACATAAAGAAAACAGGCAGTATTTTATGTTTATTTAAATATATTCTTAATTTAAAAAAATATTTTAATATTTTAAAATTCTTATGATAAATGATTACATTTTGAGTTAATTGTGCAGTAGTAAGACTGCGTGTGTGTGTGTGTGTGTACATCTACTTAATTTTTTATTCACAACAGATAAAAAGGAAAATATGAGGTGAGAACTTCTACTGTATTCACCCAAATAGGGTGCTTTATAGCACTGCCAGAACTGTCAATACATTTCTACAGTGCATATAAACACTGAGCCAAATTAATATTTATGACAGATACCGCCATTTCTAATAAATATTTAATGTTACCTTACTCACAAATGGTTCAAAAGGTGTGGAGGTTTGTTTAATGCAAAGTGTTGATGTTCGCGCTCGCTACATCATATATTGTATGAAGCAGAGCATATCACTTAAATATAGCGTTCTATAATCAACTGTGTTGTTTTCTAAAGGCGTGAATATTTGAATTGTTCTTCCATGTTCTGCCATCGTAAATACTGAACAAGTTTAACATTTACGAATGCCAGCCCCGACCATTTTTAACACCCGCTGCACCACAGGACAATCACTCTTATGGAGACATCCGACAATCGAGCCTTTCCTGACTTTGATCAGAAAATACATGTCTACCCTGCTTCAATGGTGCGCCTTAAATCCTCATTGTGGATCTTGGGCTACCAGTAAAACAGGGAAGTGAGGTGGCGGAGATAAAAGCAAAAGCCTGTAATGCAGTGGAGGAAAGTCATCAAATTAAAAAAAAATAAAAAATTCTTGCTCTGATAAAAAAAGAAAAAAAAAGGCATGTTGGCTGTCAAATATTAATGACCCCCGTGAAAGGCTTTGCGGCTCGTCTGAATTTATAAACAGAAAAAGTGCTAAATTACTTTCCCATCTCCTTATGACCACACCCGAAATCGCACACACACACACACACACACACACACACACACACACACACACTGTGTTTATATTCAGCAACTATGTGCGTGCGCGTGCCTGTGCGCACTTTGTGTTTGTGCAGACCTTATTATTCACTTTTCCACTTCCTGTGAGTCACCAGCAGCAGAGGAAATTCTCTACAGCTGTACCTTTATGATTATTTTTTTTGTAAACATTTCTAAACATATCATCATGCACGCCCAGGACAAAGACAGGAATCAGTTTTTTTCTGTTTTTATTTGCTTGACTCTTCGATTCTTTCATTTGCTTTGGTTACTAAATCTGCATTATGGAGCGGTTACATAAGCGCCTAGCTTGTTTAAGTGTGTCATGAGTGGAGAGTGGCTTATGCAACGTTACAAGACGGCGATCAAATACGACCGGCCTTTGTTCCCGCTTATCTTCAAATCCAAGATGCGCCATTTGCGCTGATGAAATTTGCTCTCCGTTGGGGGAGGAGACTTGAAGAAGACTATCCGTGATTGTGGCGCATAAGAAGTGGATCTCACGTCATCAAGCAGTCCGAGTGATGCAGTGGTAGTGTTAGTAGTGGAAATCAAGTTTGAAATATACATATTGTAATTAGCAAGTCAAAGAGCCGAACGGGCATGGCTTCTACAAACTTCACCCTGCACCAAGGTGATAAAAACAATTAATAAAGTAAATAAAGGTATTTTTAAAAGTATACACTTATAGGTTAACCTCGAAATATGACTTCCTTTTCATAAAATTACATGCTTTTCTTTTGTCAGAATAACCCATTTATTAAAATACATAAACTTTTTTTAATGAATATGTAATTTATTCTGATTCTATGTGAGTTCTTTATAAATATTCGTAGATAAATAACACCTTTGTTGATGACATGGTGACTGCTGGACGACTTGCATTTTTGCTCAATATGAGTGGAGCAGCCCGGACACCTCTCATGTTGTGCTAGCATCAATGCTAAGGTAACAGCTCATAGTAGTGAGTGGCGCGTTTATGAATTTTGCTTTAAAATGATCAAAACAACAAAGCAAAAGGCATGTAGTTTAAGACAATGCAATAATATATTATAATTCCACCGGACGATAACAACAGTAATATGGTGAACAACATCTATTTCATTGCCATGGCAACCTCTTGATTACCTACTTTTGTGCTCTCTACAGTATGAGTGGACCAGCTCAGGACAACTCTTGAGTTTTGCGACTGAAATCAGGTCTAACGCTGCTTGTACAAACTCTATGTACTAAAGAGATTTAAAAAAGATATAATAAGAAAAAATAAAATAGCTGGAATACATTTTTTTTCTCATTATATATGACTTTTATTTTGATTATATTTGACTTTCGGTGCTAACATTTACTGAGCACACTTCCACACACTACAAAGACAAACTAAAACCATTTATTCTCATTAGAAAATGTTTTCTCGTATTATTATTATTATTATTATTAGGATTGTCTTTTTTGCTTTATTGTCATAATGTGACATATTTTTTCACTGCTGTTTGAATGTATATTACATTATTAGGAAGAAAAGAGCAACATTTTGCCTATTCATGCAAAATAGCCATATCATCCCATTGATAGTTTTAAGGATACACGCTACTAATTTTGGTGCAAAGGACTAAATGGATAGAAAAGGGGAACTAGATACGAGTTAACTATTGAGCAAGAAATCTATAATAACAAAGTGTGTGTTGCGCAAGACTACAAAAGTAAACATTGCATTGACTCATTCATCCATTCACACTCGCTTTCATACGCTGATGACAGATTTTGAGGAGGAGCCGTCACCTACCTCCTGAGCTGACCTGTAAATTGTCACCATTGTACAGGTGGAACTCAAAAATGCACAAATCTTGTTAATAAGTGAGCTGAATTTGACAAAGGGAAGACAAAATTAACCAAATAAAGGGGAACTACTGGGGCAAATGTCAAAAGGCTACACAGGAACAGGAGTCCATTACTAGGTTCGTCTGCTGTTTCTAGTAAGGAGAAACCAATGAGAGCCAGTAAAGGTAGTTTTCAATCACATGATAGGTATTTGTCAGCCATTGTTGAAGGTCGAGATGGGAAGGATAAGCTTGGCTTGAGACGGGAAGACTAGTCGACTGACTTGTTCGTTTTCATTCATTTGTTTTTTCTGTGATATTTCAGTTGATATTAGCTACATTATGTTTTCCAATCTCCTTAGAGGTGCTAAGACGAGGGCTAAAACGGTGACAGAGTCTAAAGAATTTTTGGACGCAGATGACAGTGGCCATCATAAACAACTACGATCCCTACACACAGTGTGTCAAATTTAGAATAATTGTTATTTTCAGTTTTCAGGGACTTTATAGAGCATTTAAGACTAATACTAGCAAATGACATTCCTTTCAAAATGTCAAGCAATACGACTCTACTATAAATGCAGTATAAAAGTAAATAAAATAATTTTAACATTCAAAAGTCAACGAAGTCAAATCAATGGTCATTTGTTGCAATGTACTTATAATAAGGTGTAAAGGCTACAATATCAAGACATTAAAGATTTCAGATACTTTGATTTGAATTTACAAAAGGTTATGTGAGGTGCTATTTATTTACACAGAACATTGGCCACATAACATTTTAACTGTCATACAAGTGAAAAAGAACTTAACCATTAATGTATCGAGGATCCTAGAAGTTAAGAACAATAAAGAAAATGTGTTGTTCAAAAATAGTCTCTGCAAACATACTGTATGTATATGATATTTCGAAATGTGACTACACACTTTTAGATGTTAAAAGTGAATTTCAGAGCATTTTATTTAAAAAACTGAGGATGACCATGACAACTGCACAAAATATGGCCACAAAATCTCACTCATCTTGAGACTGATCTCTTCTTTTTATGAATAGTTTGCTCATTTCTAACCTCGAAACATATCGTACATTGGTACCGTCGTAAATGCAATTTTCTACAACCTGTCCGTGACCCACCAGTTGAGGATCACTGGTCTACATCTCACTCTGACTTGCAGACAAATTTTGTGTTCGGCGTTGGAACGGATTTTAGCCACAAACCGAGGACCCCTTGTACAAGCAATTCTGCCTGATCGAAGCTACCTGTTGTCTGTACCAGGCCTCGGCAACCGTACCCTCAACCCTCCCCCACCCTGTACCACCTCAATCACTCTGCTGACCTTTTCTATTTTATACAGCATGGCGGATAAAGGTCGCTACTGTTTTTGCAATTGGAAACTATACTCGCTCGATCATTCTGACGTATATGTTTCCATTACGCTTGACAACAAACATGCAAATACAATGACACAAACAATATCTCTGTTGGATTATATAGTATGAATGGACCAGCCAGGGCCTCTCCGCTTTGTACAACCCCAATTCCAATGAAGTTAGGACGTTGTGTTAAACATAAATAAAAACAGAATACAATGATTTGCAAATCATGTTCAACCTATATTTCATTGAATACACTACAAAGACAAGCTATTTAATGTTCAAACTGACAAACTTGATTGTTTTCAGCAAATAATCATTAACTTAGATTTTTATGGCTGCAACACGTTCCAAAAAAGCTGGGTGAGGTGGCAATAAAGACTGAGAAATTTGAGGAATGCTCATCAAACACCTGTTTGGAACATCCCACAGGTGAACAGGCTCATTGGGAACAGGTGGGTGCCATGATTGGGTAGAAAAGGAGCTTCCCTGAATTGCTCAGTCATTCACAAGCAAAGATGGGGCGAGGTTCACCTCTTTGTGAACAAGTGCATGAGAAAATAGTCGAACAGTTTAAGGACAATGTTCCTCAATGCACAATTGCAAGGAATTTAAGGATTTCTAAGGTCCATAATATCATCAAAAGGCCCTAACCCTAAATCACTGCATGTACGCGGCAAGGCCGAAAACCAACATTGAATGCCCGTGACCTTTGATCCCTCAGGCGACGTTGCATCAAAAACCGACATCAATGTGTAAAGGATATCACCGCATGGGCTCAGGAACACTTCAGAAAACCAATGTCAGTAAATACAATTCGGCGCTACATCCGTAAGTGCAACTTGAAACCCGACTATGGAAAGCAAAAGCCATTTATCAACAACACCCGGAAACGTCGCCGGCTTCTCTGGGCCCGAGCTCATCTAAGATGGACTGATGCAAAGTGGAAAAGTGTTCTGTGGTCCATCGAGTACACATTTCATATTGTTTTGGGAAATTGTGGACGTCGTGTCCTCTGGGCCAAAGAGGAAAAGAACCATCCGGACTGTTATGGACGCCAAGTTCAAAAGCCAGCATCTGTGATGGTATGGGGCTGTGTTAGTGCCAATGGCATGGGTAACGTACACATCTGTGAAGGCACCATTAATGCTGAAAGGTAAATACAGGTTTTGGAGAAACATATGCTGCCATCCAAGCAATGTCTTTTTCATGGATGCCCCTGCTTATTTCAGCAAGACAATGCCAAACCACATTCCGCACGTGTTACAACAGCGTGGCTTTGTAGTTAAAGAGTGCAGGTACTAGACTGGCCTGCCTGCAGTCCAGACCTGTCTCCCATTGAAAATGTGTGGTGCATTATGAAGCGTAAAATACAAGAACGGAGACCTCGGCCTGTTGAACAGCTGAAGCTGTGAAGAATGGGAAAGAATTCCACCTACAAAGCTTCAAAAATTAGTGTCCTCAGTTCCCAAACGTTTATTGACTGTTGTTAAAAGAAAAGGTGATGTAACACAGTGGTAAACATGACCCTGTCCCAGCTTTTTTGGAACGTGTTGCAGCCATAAAATTCTAAGTTAATGATCATTTGCTAAAAACAATCAAGTATCAGTTTGAACATTAAATAGCTTGTCTTTGTAGTGTGTTCAATTAAATATAGGTTGAACCTGATTTGCAAATCATTGTTTTCTGTTTTTATTTATGTTTAACACAACGTCCCAACTTCATTGGAATTGGGGTTGTAAAACCTGTCGCATTTTTTGATGTACACTTAGACCTATTATGCTACTGTATTTTAATGTTTTTGTAAGTTAATGATTATTTGCTAAAAACAATAAGGTTTATCAGTTTAAACATTAAATATCTTGTCTTTGCAGTGTTTTCAATTAAATATAGGTTGAACATGATTTGCCAATCATTGCATTCTGTTTTTATTTATGTTTAACACAATGTGTTAAACATAAATAGGTTGTGCAATCCTATTTGAGGTTGTACAATCATGTTCAGCCTTGTACTGTCACTTGTATCATGTGTTAGTATTAACGGTGGACTCTGATTTGTTGATTCAGATTTTAAAGCTAAAAGTTTTCCCACAAAGAAAAAAGGGACATAACAGAAGAAATAGATGAAGCTAGGATAACTGTTAACTTTGGTTGCAAACTCTTGTCATGACTTGTCAGACATGTTATACAAACACTCAACCGGGTGCTCCGCGAGTCCAGTCACTTCCCAGTTGGCTCGCATTCATTTTTTGATCATCAACATTGAACAGGTTTAACAATTACGATGGTCAGCCCGAAATGTTCTGTGAGGAGATCGCAAAGGAAAAATCACAGTTAACACACCCCACACCACAGGATAATCGCTCAGGGTTATCTTCTAGAGACATTCGATAATTGGACCTTTGCACACGCTAGGATTTCTGATGATAAATATTGAAAAGGATTATCAATTACCATTTTGGGATGTTTTCCAAGCAGATCAGGGAGGGGAAAAAAATCACTCTTGACACACCCCACGCCACACGATAATCGGTCAGGATTACCTTTCAGAGACATCCGATAATCGGGGCCGTTGTTGACTTTGACTGCAAGGGAGCGAAAATGTTTAAATAATAGCTGCTGGAGCTCGACATATTGTTTTTTCCCAATCTCAAACACTGATCACATGATCGAAAACTGCCTACTGTTGGTATGTGTGTATGAAAGAGAAGCAGTAGAAGAAGAAATGGTGGAAGCTAGGCTAACTGATAGCTTCTCTGGTAACTAAACTGTGGTCGCAAACTCCTTACCTTGTCATGGTGAGCTTTATTTAGGTCACCTCCTAGTTGGCTATCGAAGTCTGTGACTCAGCCAAACTCGGGGTTGAGCACACAAAAGGATTTGCGATCGTAAATATCGAAAATATTTAACCTTTAGTTTTCCAAGTAGGTCAGGGAGGTAAAATCATGCTTAACCCACCCCACACCACAAGATAATTGCTCAGGATGATTCTTTTTATTTAGAGACGTCCTGTAATCGGAACTTTGCTAACTTAAATTGCAAGTTAGGGAAAATGCTCAAACTCAGTGACTACACGCATAATGAGTTGCCGAATGTAATTAAGAGGTTTAACATTTACGATTGTCAGCCACGAGCAGTGACAGAAAATCACTTTTAACACACCTCACACCACAGGGGTTATTGCACAAGATAACCGGGTCTTTGCTGACTTTGATCGGAAGAGAGGAAGAAAATGGCTCAAATTGGGCCCGGTTATCGGTTGTACCCGGCTTCAGAGTTGATTTCATCACTTTTGTTTTTATTTGAATGATCTGTGACCTTCAACTGATTCATTCAATTTATTGCAATGTTAGACTTTATTTCATTTTATCCCTCTGTCTTCCATTCTATCATGTCTTTCTCTGTATGTGACACTTTTCTTTTTAAGACTTGGGCGAGGGGGATGAGAAAGGGCTCCATTAAGCTGCCCCACCCCAACACCCCACCTCCCCCTCACAATGAGATGGAAACATTAATCAATTAGGTGGCTCTGAAAGGAGATGAAGCTGCCTCTGCTCTGGAAATGAAACGCCGTTGATTTTTAAATCCAGTCAAAGGGCGTCCCCCTCTTCCCCCACCCCAATCTTGTTCTCTTCTTCCAACCCCCCTTTTCATTCTCCAGTCCCAATACAAGTAAGTCGGCCAATGAGAGTATGATGAAGACGAGGGTTTATTTAGGTGTAGAATGGGAGGATAGTGACCTTGGAATTAAAAAAACAAAAACGCCATCTGTTGTAATTTATAAGGATTTCCCCTTTCAGATAAATGACTTTATTGGTACACTAGTGCATGGCTGTAATCTAATCAAACATGCATATTGTTTAGTGGGAAAACAGCTCATTGACAGCACGGGATGTACTGTAGGGTCAGAGGAGGAGGGAGGGCACTTGTTTGAATAGGCCTTTGTGCAGAGGAACAAGAGGCAACATAGTGTCATTATGGGATGGCTGCGACGAGAAAAGGTTGGCAAAGGTTCACTGCTGAGTGGCCCTGCTCGCTGTGCTCACGGCATGCACCCCAGCGAAAAAAGAAAAGGAAAAAAAAAAAAAGTATCATTTTACATGTTACATGTTCACCTATGAAACACTCATTGGCAGCATCTCACCAGATCGTCGATCTCTGCTCACCATGCAAACCACCACCCACACCCTCCGTTCCAGCAGTTATATACACCTCTTGGTTCCCCAAGTCGGCACTGCTTTTGGTGGATTGTCTTTAATTTTCTGCCCCAAACAACTGGAACACTCTGCGGTAAATAATAAAACTCACAAAATTCATCCCAACATTATAGTTTAAAAAGTTAGTGAGGGATACTGTACATGATCGCTGCGCCTGTTTTCATCTTGTTATATACTTGTTGTTTGTTCACCACGTGCTATGATGTAATGTATTATGTAACTATATCAAAGTTTTTTGTCTGCTTATTTGTATTCACTTTTTTTTTTTTTTTTTTTTTAGTTTTTTTTTTTACTCTGCTGTCTGCTGCCAGGTCGGCATTGCAAATGGGAATCTGTTTTCCATTGCCCTCCCTGAATAAATGAAGGTTACATCAAATAAATCAATAAATAAATGTGCACTATAATGAAGACTGTTTGAATACCAATTCTAATTGAACCAGGAAATTGTAACGCCCTAGCCCCACCACCCATCGTCATAGTAACAGGTGGTTAATTTTTAAGATATTTTCGAAGGGGGGCAGACAGGGGACCCCCCCCCCCCCCCCCCCCAAGATGTTGTTCCTCTTATTAAAAGCTAATGTAGCAGAAATATCATGTGGAAGTTATTTGAAAGTATTGTTACATAAAATTATTGAAAACAACAGTATTTATTTTGATTTTTTTTACATCCAGAGTCAAAGTAAGCAGGACATGGTAGAGAGACGAGTCATTCATGATAATCATTAAGACAAAACATAAACATCTTTCACTGTGGTTTAAATTGTGCCCCCCAAAACACTCACTTTTTGCCTTTTTTTTTTTTTTTTTTTGCCATTACTGCTCATGAGTCACCACAACAGCAAAGAGGATCATCAAATGCTTTCTGCCTTTTTTATATGAGTGACTTTGCGTTTGACTTTCTCCGACAATGAATTTCTCTTTATATCCATTTAAGCTCAATCAGAAGGCCATTCAGCCCTCTTTAACTTTTCGCTTTCGCATTTCCAAGCGACTATGGCGAGCTAAATGAAAAGCACTTTCGCTTGCTGAGACTGCTCGTTTTAGTCTTAACCGAGCATTTCTGTTATTTTGACTCTGAACTTAAAGCGATGACAAATGGGAGAGACAAAGTGGATTTATATGCTAAAGGTATTGCACCGAGACCAATGAAATGAAAGTGACCTATAACTTATAAAGGGGTTTTTAATGACTTTCCATTCCGGTTACCAGGAAGCAGAGAGGCTACTTCATTGTAATACCTAAAATAGACACACACACAAAGCACACTTTAACAGGATATAATTGCGTGTTGTGTGTTTTGTACCACTCTTCAGATGTAATTTGAGACCAAAGAGTTCTTGTTAGGCATACATTTTGTGCTCTACGTTGCACCAGTTGTTGTGTAGATAGATTGTCGCGTTGCTGACCTAAGACTCGCACTGTATACCAAATTATTTGGCATTTAGCTTTATCTCATGTTGGCGTGATAACAAAGAGGGACACTCAGACAGAAATACAGTGTGGGAGACGTTGTTACACGTTGGACACAGCCAGTGGTTGTCAGAAATACACAGCACTCAAGTTGACATACTAAAATGATAAAAGGACATAAATATGGGATTGATGATGGTTGTCACATGTAGGACATAGCCAGTAATGGCCAAAAATTGGAAGAAGTCTTGTAAAACGGGAAAAAGTAGGACAGAAATACAAAATGGGAAATTATTGTCTGGAGTAGGACAAAGCCAGTGGTTGTCAGAAATTGGAAACAGTCATGTTGACATGCTAAAATGGTAAAAAGTAGATTGTAAATATGGTATGGGAGATTGTCTTCACATGTGGGACACAGCCAGCAGTTGTCAGAAATTCGAAGCTGTCATTGTTGACATGGTAAAAGAGTACAAAGTAGAACAGAAATACAGTATGGGAATTTGTTGTCACATGAAGGACACAGCCAGTAGTTGCCAGAAATTCCTTGCGCTCCTTTGTTGCCATCCTGTCCGTCCGTCCATCCATCCATCCATGTTCTCCACTTGATGATGACTGCTGATTACAGTACTCTGCAAAAGTAAAACATTCATGTCGAACTGGTGAAATGATAAAAAGTAAATTTGGAGATTGTTGTCACCTATAGGACAGTACTTTGATGTTGCCGTACGCCATATTTTCTCCACTTGACGACGACTGTCATCACTGATAAAAGTACTGTGCAAAGGTCAAAGCAGTCATGTTGACATGGTTAGAGTAGGGTGGAAATACAGGATGGGAGATTGTTGTTACGTGGCGTATACAGCCTGTACTTGCCAGAATTGCTGCAGCTCCTTTGGTGATCCTGTCTGCCATTTTTTCTTTACCATGACAAAAACTGTCTTCACTGATAACAGTGCTTTGCAAAAGTTAAGCAGTCTTGTTGATGTGGTAAGAGTAAAAAAGTACGACAACAATAAAATATAGGGGATACAGGTGATTGTGGTTAAATGTAAGACAATACTTTGATGTTGCCGTGCGCCATATTTTCTCCACTTGACTCTTGTCACTGATAATAGTCAAGCACACATGTTGACATGGTAAAAGAGTTAGACGAAGGGCGGAAGTACAATAGATTGCAGATATTGTTGGCACGTGTAGTACACCCCTAGCACTGATCAGAAATTGCTGCAGCTCCTTTGATGTTGCCCTGAGCCGTATTTTGAAGCATTTATGTGTGAGTAGTGATGCAAAACTGTGTGAGCTGAACATCAGGACAGCTGGACTACAACGAAGCCCAACGTGCGCTCCCATGTTGTGTAACGTGTATAGATGTGCAACAAACGTGTCATGGAAAAACATTTTGGCCGTAAGCGTGTTATTTTCCTTCTCGGGGCACTGCTCGGACATTGTTCTGCACTTACATCCTGTTGTGTCCGTCAACTCTGGACACTGTGTGTGCGTGTGTGCTGTCAAGACTGAAGCAGTGTTCGTAACATTTAAGCCACCAGAGGTCAACTATGAGTGTGTCAAGCACGCTGGTTAACTCCTTGTTGGGCGAGGAGGCATGTTTGGTACTTTAAGTGGGTGTCTAAAATGGACCCAGGATGCCTCAAGTGAAAAATAATGTTTACAATTATATTCACGATGAAAACAAATATTGAGTAAAGAATGGCAATGGTTTATAATAGGTGTGGACATGAATCATGTGAGTTGGGAGTTGATGCATAAAAATGAACTAGATTGTGGCTGGGTGGGCATTGTTTTTAATGCGCTCATGGGCAAATTAAGCTCATTACAATGGAGGGGGGGGGGGGGGGGGGAACGTGTTAGATTTATGATGTAAACACATTGGTTGAATCAAAACATGAAATTATGGAAATGTATTATTTAATACAGTTGAATTGCAAATGGTTCAACCCCCATTGGAAGTGAGGTATTTGCAATGGTTGCCATGAGGCAATAAACAAAGAACAATGAAAACAATCCTCATGTTCAATGTTTACTATATTGTGAAAGTAGCCTTCCATTGAAAATTTACACCATTTATAAACGTACTTTTTTGTGCAACCATGTATTTCTAAGAAAATTTCAATAATAAAATATTACATTTGTATTTTCAGATTTCCCTACTTTTGTTGTTCTTTAAAGTGCAATTTTTTACAGGTTTCTTATTATTATGATATCGATATTATTATTTTATCTAATATGATGTCATTTACACTTAACTTATGCAGTCAAATTTAATTTTAAATAAAATTTTCATTTATTTTTAATCTATTTTAAAGTAATGCAGTGGATTCATTTCAAACAGTTGATATTTTTAATTTTATTGAATTTTATTTTTATATTTGTCTTGATTAAATTGATTATTAGTATTTTATTTATTATTGCTTTTCTTTTTCTTCTGTGAATGTAACCACTATTATTGTTTAGTGTCCTTGAGTTTCACAAAAGGTGCTTGCAATCAAATTTAGTATTATTATTATGCATTATTATTGACATTATTATTATTATTTGTTGTAGTAGTAGTAATAATAGTAGTAGTAGTCATTAATGTAATTGTATTTTTAAACTTTTTTCATTTTACAAAATGTAATTTTTAATTGATTACCTATCCTGCTCTCTTATTGTGCGTCTACTTTACTGCAATGGGTAACACTGCTCAATAATGAATTCTGAATGGATAGATACCATTTTTTATGAACATTTCATTTTCTTTTGTTGTTGTTTTTGTTGTTGCTCTTTTCGCCCTCAAATTGGATAATTTCTGACTGAGTCAATTAAGAAGAGGATTTCCCCATTTGGCCACACGAGGTCGCAGTTTACCAAGCGCGTGGATGAGAAAAGCGCGCTCTCCAACAACAACAGTACAGAGAGAGAGAGAGAGAAAGAGAGAGAGAGAGAGAGAGAGAGAGAGAGAGAGAGAGAGAGAGCGAGAGAGAGAGAGAGAGAGAGGTGAACGTTGGACTGGAGCTCTCCTCTCGGCAGTCCCGCGGACCCTGCTATGGACGTCAGGTTCTATCCGGCTCCCCCCTCCAGCGTGGGTGCGTGCACGTTAGCGCCTGACTCCACTTTGGACTATTACCACTCCAACAAGGTAAGAAAACAACTCTTTTTACTTTCCACTCCTTATGCTTGGCATCCATCGCAACCGTGACAAGTGCTCCACTTTTTCTTTTTTTTTTGCTGCAAGAAACAACTGCGCAGTGCATATATATTGGCGCCATAACTTTGTGTCTTGTAGAATATAAAGTAGACTCAAACAAAAAAATACAAATAATTAAAAATCCCCCATGCACCTGTTTTACTGTTTTTCCACTGCGTAGTGGTTCTGGGATCGCGCTCAAACAGCTGCACTCAATTTTCCCTTATGATCCTGAATGCGTCTTTTAGTGTGATTTATAGTTCTCGTATTAAAATACATTGCATTACACAGTGCATAATTGCTCGCTTTTCTAACTCCTCGGAAGTCCAATAATTGGCCCTTTGTGCTATTAGTGTCGATTGAGGGCCACTATAATGTCTACGCTCGAATAGTTGTCCTCCAGGGTGGGCATCTATTGCTCGAGGGTGATATATGGAACTTCTATAAAGAGCCCCAAAACATACTCATAAATGCCCAGCGGTGCCTTGGCGTACAAGTGACTCGGCGTTTGAGTGTTTTCGAGATACGAGTTGTCGACCGATTTATTTGTTTCTCGCTTTGACATGCGAGCGCATACTTGAGATGCGAGCGCTGTGCGGTGGCAGTGAATTCAACACACTTAACAAGAAGCAGCATTTTCAGCAAATTCAGCAAAAAAGAGGCACCAAGCTGTTTAATGCCACTCCCAGTTGCCGTTTACTGACCGACTAAACATAAAGCAAAGAGAATTACACTTTGTGTATTTAAAACAACCGGACTGCCTCAAGGAAAGGCCCCACTGGCTTAAAGCTAATGCTAATTAGCATCTATGTTGTGGTGCTTTAACCCTTTAAGCAATATTGAACACAAGCGGTCCAGCAGCAATAAATAGACAGACAATATGACAGCACTCACAGTCATATACTCTTTATCCTCTGCGTAGAACCACTAGTATTAGTGCCGTACTGATGAGTTGTGAGGGGAGTTGATTTGAATTATGAATATCACTTGAGTTGTACACAGGACACGCACCACTGCAATATGATTGACAGCTGCATCTGTTTAAGGACTGCCTAGAACTCGAGTGGATTCACAATAACACCTTAATACACAGTATATCCGTCGGTCTGTCTAATCCTGCCCCCAGGTGGCCAAGGTGGGCACACCAGAAGGAGAGGCATTCATTTGATGCAAAGTTTGTTTTTTAAAATTCCATTTAATTATGTCATTACTGTACATTTGTATAAAGTATAATATGACAGAGTGCTATTTCTCCTCTATACAATACACATGACAACGATTTTTTTTTTTTTTTGTGAGAAGGCTGGAACGGCTTACTGGCATTTTCATTCATTTCAACAGGAACTGATGATGTGAGATTTTAATTTTGTTGCGTTACGAGTGTGGTCACGGAACAAATTAAACTTGTATCTCAAGGCACCACTGTATAATTTCCATTGTTGCATTTTTGCTGTAGTGGGCCCTCTGACAGGAGAACGTTTGGTCTTAATTGTGTCACATGGTTTACGTATTAAGGATCCATGCGCAACTTGTTTTCTAGAGCCAGTAAACATGTATTGGCTCCTCAAGATATCGTTTGACAGGTCTTTTGTCACATTTATAACATACCAGTTTACATTTTTAGGTTATTGTTTACTAATGAGGCTGTTTAGCAGTTAGGGCTCCAACTACAATGTGCCTTAACAGCCTTGAAAATAACGTACAGTATGAGGGGATTTGTTGAGGCACACAGATGTTTTTCTAGTAGTGCTTTGTTCGTGGGCCATATATGGACCTGCTTTTAAAAGACCCCAAAATATGCTCATAATGTCTAATGATTAACATTTATTTTCATTGTTACATCCTGTTTTACATGTACTGTATGTGGTATGCGACTCGGGGGTGGTAGGAAATATCACTTTGTTTAAACAATATGTATGCATGCACCAAATCTCTTCTAAAGCCAGTAAACGTATGTCAGTACTTCTAGATGTTTTTCAAGAGCTACATTGGTTGCTCTTTTGACACTTTTGACAATATACACATCTGGATTTTGGGTTACCGTTACCGAGGTCTTTAAGGTGCATTGCATTACAATGCACCTTAAAAGACTTAGATATTAGACAGTATTGGGATTTGTTTGTATTTGTCTGTTTTTTTTATTTTTTATTTTTTTAAGTTTTGCACTTTAGCGGTTCACAGAAAGAATTGGAACATTTACTTTAGAAGGCCCTATGGACAGCTTCTTGAGTGGTACTGACAATCACAGGATGTGTAAAGGCGATTTAAAGCACCCTAGGGTACGATGGTTTGCTTGTCCCGCAATGGGAAATTCCGTTTTTGTAGCACGGATCATGAAAGACCTGCATAGTGCACTTCCTGGTCCTATGTCCACCTGCTGGTTCCTGACCCAGTACTCTACATATTTAAGAAATAAAAATTAAAAAAAGACACAATTGTCAATATTTTTCCCTAGCCTACATAACGACTTGTACAGTTTCCGTAATGAAGCGGGCAGGCAGGTACACGGCAGTGTCGTATTACTTCAAGTAACAGCTGTGACTGCCTACAACTGCGTAACTGTTGAATAACAATGCGCCCCGGCTTGTTATGACCTTTCAGATGAGCGGAAATTCTCGATGCAAAGCAGATGATGTTGAGTCAGGTGACTTTTGTAAAGAACTGATAGGATTTGTTACAATAAGTGTTTTTTCCCGTCTATAGTGGAACACTCTAACGACCTCCCACATTCCAAAAACGTCCATGCCAGGTTCATTGAAGACTAAATTGTCCATAGATGTGAATGTGAGTGCGAATGGTTGGTTGTCAACTTCATGTGTGGTCTGTGATTGGCTGCTGTATCCCACTTCTCTCACCAAGAGACTAAGAACTACTGTATATCAAAGAATCAAATAATAGCAGAATGGGTGTGTAGATTGTGGCAGCAGCTGTATGAACGGTGGTGGTATAGCTAATATTGTGTCTGGGATGTGTGTATACTGTATGTCAACCAGGATGTGAGCATGATATGATCCACATTCCATATGTTTATGCATGTCATAATACATCTACAAAAACCCACACTTCCTGTGTTTTGTCAGGGAGCGACTGCCAATGGATATACTCAATATGCACTTGACCTTACTATTTTATGCACATTTTTTTTTTTTTTTTTTTTACAAAAAACCTGAGGTAAATAAATCGATAAATAAATAAAGAACATAATATCGATATATTTATTTATTTATTTTTACCCAGAGGGCATCGTGAGCTCCTTTCAGCTGCGTCCAACTTGTCCGCCGCTGCTCGCACAATCACCGTGAGTCATCTTTACATCGAGCCCAGAGATCCCTCCAAATCTTTGTGAAGCCCCCGCGCCTCCTCCCCGAGTGGGAGGCTTGTTTGCCAGCGCTGAAGGCCACTTTCTCTATAAAAATGCCTGTTTTAGCAGCGGGGCTGACTATTTGTCAAATGCATTATGACTTGTGCATATACCCCCCCGGCCCCACAGGCTCAATCACTCGGCTGCCATGTGAAGTTGGTTAGATTACTAGAGCTACTGCACCCTCGTTCTCTCTATCCATGACTCTCTCTCTCTCTCTCTCTATATATATATATATCCATCCATCCATTTTCTGAGCCGCTTCTCCTCACTAGGGTCGCGGGCGTGCTGGAGCCTATCCCAGCTGTCATCGGGCAGGAGGTGGGGTACACCCTAAACTGGTTGCCAGCCAATCGCAGGGCACATAGAAACAAATAACCATTCGCACTCACAGTCATGCCTACGGGCAATTTAGAGTCTCCAATTCATGCATGTTTTTGGGATGTGGGAGGAAACCGGAGTGCCCGGAGAAAACCCACCCAGGCACGGGGAGAACATGCAAACTCCACACAGGCGGGGCCGGGGATCGAAGCTGGGTCCTCAGAACTGTGAGGCTGACGCTCTAACCAGTCGTCCACCGTGCCGCCTCTCTCTCTCTCTCTCTCTCTCTCTCTCTCTCTCTCTCTCTCTCTCTCTCTCTCTCTCTCTCTCTCTCTCTCTCTCTCTCTATATATATAGATAGATAGATAGATAGATAGATAGATAGATAGATAGATAGATATATACACACACACACACAGACACATACACTTTGGCTTTCTGATTCAAAGGCTTTGGTGATAATGATACCAATATGGATTTACAGTAGCAGTTACGGCAGCCATGTCGACACAGTAAATAGTAGATTTGGGAATGTGCGGCTTGGAAGTGCATACCTCGGGTCAAAAGTTGTCAAATACAACATATGAATGGGCACCATGTTTGGGCAATGTCCAGCCAATTGACTCTGTGACAGCCTTTCATGTCAGCCGCAAAACAATGTCCAACAGATTCCACTCATGCACTCTGTTTTATGGAAATGAAACGCTTATCTTTTTAAACGCTTGTCTTTTTTTTAATTTTCTTTAAAGTAGTCACCTGAGGGATCGGAAAAGTCGCTAAATATTGCAACCGAATTGCTAAGGTGGCAGCACTGACTGTGCTTTTGTAAACAAGCTCCTCCCCGTTTGGAACTATGTTGTTTGTGGAATAAAAATAAAAAATGTCATTCTGACAAATAAACTCAGTTTAATCTATAAAATCGATTAATCTCCCAGCCCTATTTTGGGGTGAAATTATTACAGACTTTTGCTTTAAAGCTCTTTAAAGCTCCACCAGTCTCTGTATCACCGCATTAGTCATGCTTTACTTGAGATTATAGCCCAAAACAGTCTATATATGCCCGTTGAATTTGTGTGTGTTATGTTTGGAGCCCAAACATGACTGCGACAGAAACAGAAAATTCCCAGCAGCGCCTCGTCGTGTTCTCAGAGTAAAATAAGTTAATTACACGGAGGCTCGCATTCTTCTGCCGGCAGCCTTGGACACAGACTTTTTTGGGGTTTTCACATTGTGCCCATTCATAACATTCTGCTGACTGGCCAGAATGGACTCTACTGGCTGAACGTTAACTCATGCGTGGATGGGAGGCGGAAATGGAAATGCGGTGCGTTTGCGTGGCGTATAACGACGCGTCGATTATAGTGTTCACTGTTTCTTAAGCTTTCTAGCAATCAGGCCCGTGTTTCATTTGGCTTCCCAGAAATAATGTGAGAAGGTCATGTGGACAAGCTGCATGGCCCTCAAGCCCAATGGTGTCTTTGAGTTAATAAGTAGCTGCATCTGTAGAAAGTTGCACTGTTTTCAATGCACTTTCATTCAGAATGCATCATCACATGGAAAAACTCACTGGAGTGCATTTTTCCGTGTTTAAATTGTGCCCTTGAACTTGATGGACACCATTTCTGCAAATAGAACAATGGTGCCTTGAAATAAAAGTGTCCCGATTTTTCTGAGATACAGATTGTTCAGCTGATTTTTTATTTTATTTTTTGCGTTGACTTGCGAGCAAAACACAAACACGCACAGCGCATACTATCAATATGGCTTTGTAGTTTTAAAGTTGTTACATTTTGCTTTAAAACACACCCCGACTAGTTAAAGGGAAAGTTTGCGGTCTTAAAACCGCTATGCCACTACGAAAGTGCATCGTTGTGATAAATTGTCACAGTGAACGCATAGCAACAGAATAGCAGCGCTAGCAATGCTAAGCTTGCATTAGCAGTGTAAACAAGCTAACGTTAGCCAAGGCTGCTATGTTAGTAGCATGACTTATTTGCAGTGGAGTGTTCCTGTAACAATAAACGTTTGAAGTTTTATTTATGGGAATGAACTGACCTGTCGAGCAGAACTGTTGCTATTTCCACGTCACTTTTGAATCCTCTCCGCTCCCCAAGGTGCCTTCGCTCTGCCTCTGTTTGCAAGTCTTATGCCTAGTTGTTGGGGATCGAGGCATGGGATTTTTTTTAAATTCTGGCATGCTTTCAGCAAAGCTCCTGAAGTCCAATGGTCAGTGCGGGGCCGCAGGGGTGGGATATAAGTATGCATGCGAGAGTGCACGAGAAATGACTGACATCTCGTTGGTCATGCCTTCTGTTTCCGATTGGTTGTCTTTTCCTCAGGCGAGTGGTATCTTAAAAATCTAATTAGAGTTAGAAGATGGAGACAGAGAGGGCAGATTTTTTTTTTCACAGATCATTTTACTCATGCACTACTATCAGGTCATACTGACAGTTGTAACAAATATGAATATAAAGTGCTTCTCTTGAACATTTCAAACACCCTTTTTTTTGTATTTCCTAAACAATAATGAGCTAAAGTCCATGTTTAGCAACAATGCAAGTGCTAAAAGAGAGTTCCTGGCTGGTCCACAAATGTTGTAAAACAATAAATAAGGTGATCTGGGGTTGTCCTAACCATAACAAAGTCATTGTACCATCAACATGGCTTTGTAGTTGTTATTTTAGCGTACAGCTGTAACATTTTTGCTTGGAAATGTCTTCAGCCACTCAAATGACTTGGAGGCTCGCAGGCTCACTCGACAACCTCGTGCATGCAAAAGGGACACGGCCACATCCCATCTTATCCCAAGACGTCGCCGTAATTACAGTTTTGACGCTGATTGCAAGTGGAACCCCGCCCTGGCTGGCCCGGCTGGTGGGCCTCATTAAATCACATTAACCCTAATTACTATCTGACCCCTACTTGAAGCCCACGTGTTACAGTTGACTCTTTCATCCACGGTGCCAGGGAGCTTTTTTGTACAGTATATTCTTGATTGGTTCCGGGGGAATATAGTGAGTAGGGAGAATGGCACGGTTTATTTTTCAGCCATAATGTCATTCAGAAACGTGGCAAGCCCCCTCCAAAAAAAAAAGCCCTGCTGCCAGATGTGTTCCAGCCTAGATATGGTCTTGAAAGACAGACGTTTATTATTCTGCTGGCTTTGGTGTGGTTCGAACCCGACCTGCGGGAAACGCTGAGTGATGCCTTTCACTTAGCAATGAAAAACAAACAGGAGAAGTACAGTGTGCATGCTCCACTGGAGATAAGTGCTGCATGACTCTAAGCAGAGGCAAGCGACTATATACATTTATAATGACAACGTATTCAAAGTGCTCTCAATTTGTGTTAAGTAACTTTATGGCCAGTGCAGGATGGGAGACCTCAGAAGTTATTGTTGACATTTACATTGCTTATAGGTCAGGAGACTTTATTATAATGTTTAACGCAAGTTTTTCCAACCCTTTTTTCAGATCAAATTTAGAAATGTGGTTCCTCCCTGGGACCAGAACGACTGCATTTATTGCCACAACATTGATATGTACTGTACATGAACTAATGATAAACACAACAGGCATAAATACCAGAAAGAACTTTTGCCAAGAAATTGTGCCCTCTTGATGATCATTAAAACAGTTTACATCTTTCCATTTTTCCCAACCCTAAGTATGCAAACCTTGAGACAAGCAAGAATATGCAACAATTTCACTTTACAAATAAATAGAGTTCATTGCATATTTGTTTCCGCACTGCAAACATGTGGCAAAGATGTGGCAAATGATGAATATAATGCAAGTTCTTAAAGATTAACGCCAACTTGCACATTAGAAATAAACAGAACCAGTGGGAACGATCCAGTCAAAAAGTCGGCCGCATGTCCGGTCACAAATGCAAAAGAGATGTACCATACAATTACAGTAGTCCCTTGAGATACGAAGTACCTGCCTTTTGAGTTTTTCGAGAATTTAATTTGTGCTCTGACCTGCGAGCGCAAACTTCATATACAAGCGCAATATGGTGGCAGTGAACTCAACTCAGCCCACTTCACAATAAGCAACAGTTTGGCAAATAGTGAACAATTCATCAAAAGAGAGGCTTCAAGCTAATGAAACCCTCCCAGTTGATGTTTACTGTCAAACTAAACATAAAACAAAGAGAATTCCATGTTGTGTATTTAAAACAACCAAAACTACGTTGTCTTAACTCATTCAGTTTCCTCCCTTGGACCAGAAGAGATAAACAAGATACACAAATTGTTCAATGCTTTACATTCTATTTAATTGTGCATTTCTTCTATTTTACATTTTACACGTAAGAATGCGGCCGCCGGGTGTTTTGGGCACGAGGATCGCAAGCCTGGGCAAATGCGAGCGGTTGTCTTAGCGTCCTCAGGCATGTCCTGTGCAAACAAAACCGAGAGGACTGCTTCACGTCCACGCTGGCTGGATACACATTCGCTCGCTCACTCACTCACTCACTCACTCACTCACTCACTCACTCACTCACTCACTCACTAAATCAGAAACACACTTTCTTGCAGGTAGACACAAATACAACATGTCGGCACTAGCATAACGTTAATAAACAACCATTCTCCTGTTACTGCGCAGCTGAAACTCACCAATGTTTATGAATAACACATTTTTGTCAGTAGGTGAGTTGTTGCTTTTTTTTGTGTCGATTTGTGTGTGATTGTGTGCGGCTTGGGTGGGTGGTACGCGTGTGTGTGTGTGTCGATGTGTGGTTTGGGTGGATTGGGTTGGTAGACGTGTGAGTGAGTGTGTGACTCCTCGCACCCGTACCACGACAAACCCACGCCACACCTCCCCCAGGGCCCCTTCACGCCCGCCTCAGTCTACCAACCGCACCACTCCGGGCACGTTTGGGCTTTGTTCACAAGGTTTTTCGTCATAGCTTCGCTGCCTGACTTTCTAGGAATTCCATTTGTTGTGTGCCGATATTCATTGAGCCGCAAAGGCGCCGTGATTTGCAGTAATAGCATCAGGGTTGATGAATGCAAGCGTTTTTGACATTTTTCTGCAATTTGTTCACTAATGCTTAGGTACAACCCCAATTCCAATGAAGTTGGGACATTGTGTTAAACATAAATAAAAACAGTGATATATATATTTTTTTTAACATAAAAAAGAAAGAAAATAAAATCTTTATTTTCTTTTTATCACTTGCGATTGGTTGGCAGGCGGTCGGCTGGGATAGGCTGAGACACAAATGGGGAAAAGGAAATCAAGAAAAATAATGAAAAATGATGCATATATATATATATATATATATATATATATATATATATATATATATATATATATATATATATATATGTATATGTATATATATTTTTTTCACTTTAGTTTTCATTTCCATTTTTTCCCAAAGTTTTATTTCACTAAGCCAAGAGAGGCACAAGTAAATAGGCTCCAGCTTATATTACCCATGATCCGAATGAAGGCAAGTGGTATAGAAAATGGATGAATTATTTTATTTTGTGTAATTCTCTATTTATTTTTAAAAATATTTTTATTTGACTAGGATAATACAATACAAGTGTGACCTGACCAATAGAGACAAGCACATATAACCATAGGATTATAGCCTATAAATACACAATGTATAGTAACATTGTATGTATGCTGACCAAATGTTTCCAGATGATCCATAAAGTTGCCTCCAGATGATTGGTTGCTTTTACAAATGCGTAGCAGTGCTGGAGCTGCGTTCAAAGTCACCTCCATTTCCTGTATTGATCGTGGATTCACAAAAGGCGCTTTGTGTCTGTGGCGATAAGTGACGACGCGATGTGTTCCGTGTCCTCACTGTGCAAACATAGCACGGCATTGACACACAACCTGCACAGGCATGTGGCTGTGTGAGCTGCGTGTACATACACAGGGGGATAATTGTCCAAATGTTACATACAGTGGGGCATGGTGGTGGCAGCATCGTGCTTTGGGGCTGTTTTTCTTCAGCAGGAACTGGGGCTCTCATAAAGGTGGAGAGAATTATGAAAAGTTACAAAGAGCAATCAGTGCTAGCCGAAAACCTTCAGGCTTCTGATAGAACGCTAAGAAACTGCTAGGAAAATCGAAGTAATCCTAATATTTCTCACACGCTTGTTATGTTACATTTAAATTACATTTTGACACTGTTGATCAGAAAGATTTTAAGAGTTTTGTTTTTGTTGCTGTTGCTTTTTTCCCCGCTCAGTTGTAAATTACATGTGGCCACCACTGTTCTAAAGGATTCAAGAAGTGTTTTTGTTGTATGGTTTACTCTTTGTTTTTTGTGATACCACCTCAGAAGACTGGTTAGAGCGTCTGCCTCACAGTTCTGAGGACCGGGGTTCAATCCCTGGCCCTGCCTGTGTGGAGTTTGCATGTTCTCCCCGTGCCTGCATGGGTTTTCTCCGGGCACGCCGGTTCCCTCCCACATCCCAAAAACATGCATGGTAGGTTAATTGACAACTCTAAATTGCCCGTAGGTGTGAATGTGAGTGTGAATGGTTGTTTGTTTGTATGTGCCCTGCGATTGGCTGGCAACCAGTTCAGGGTCTACCCCGCCTCCTGCCCGATGATAGCTGGGATAGGCTCCAGCACGGCCGCAACCCTAGTGAGGAGAAGCGGTTCAGAAAATGGATGGATGGATGGACCACCTCAGAAGGGTATCAGTGATGAAGAAAAGTGTAATAATACATTTTTAAAAAAGATACATTTACCATGGCAATTACATAAATAAATTGATTTTTAGCAAGCAGATTTAGTAGTTTTAATAGTTTTCCTACGAGCAGTGCTCTGATGTTTACATTAAGTTTGACGTACTGCCAAAAGCTGTCTATGGTCATGACATGTACATGCCAGAGGCTGAGGTGCAATGTGTTTGTTTGAGAGTCAAAGTTTCTTTTCCCTCCAAACTTCCATCTTGCGCCTGACTTTGGAAAGTTTTATCTTTGAGACGCAGATGCACATTCTGATGACTATCATACGCATCAAATGAAGCACTTGCATGTTTTTGGAAGCCTGGCGTAGATTCAGTTGTAGCTAATCAGCAGCTTTTATTATTTTATTTTTTTTTGATGCAGGTTAATTCTTTTTAGGGATGCATCTGCTAATATTCTTTTAATGGACTTCACAGGAAGTGCTGATGAAGTTACAAATTGGCCAAAGTGGCTCATTTGCATCTGCCCGTTGGCTCTTTTGATTTGCTCTTGTGGGAAAATTTCAATGAGCTACCGGTAGATGGTTTTTGGTTGTCATTAAAGACTGCGCCCATTTGAAATGTCATTAAAGTTGTTCAGTCGCTTGCCAATGCTATGTTTGGCTGCACTATACCTACAGTCTGGTTGTTAAATACTTAAATGTGGTGTGCACTCCATGAATCTATCTATTTTCTATTCTGACTTTTGGCAAGAGAAGTGGGATCAAACCTGGATTGGACGGCAATGAATGACATAGCGCAGCCATCCATTTTTTATAGCGCTTGTCCTCATTAAGGTTGAGTGTAACTGGAACCTAACCAAAGCGAATTTTGATGAGAGAAGTCAGGCTCACCCTGGACTGGTCACCAGCCAATCACAGGGCACATTATTGTCAAGCAACCACAAGGTACAGCCATCCAGTGATTTTCTCTAGTGCTTGCCATTATTCACAGGTGAGCTGGAGCCTATTACAGCTGACTTTTGGGAAGAGAAGCAGGGTCCGCCCCAGATGGATCGCCAGCCAATCACAGGGCACATATAGGAAAAACTACAATTCACACTCACATGCACACCTATGTGCAATCTAGGGTCTTCAGTGATCCTAACATGCATGTTTTTGGACCCAGAAACTGGAAACCAGAGGACCCAGAAAATAAAAAACCTATGCAACAAAATGTAAACTAAACTCAACCTATTGACTGTGATGCGTACCGGGATGTGCTAACCGCTACGCTGCAAAATTCTAAATATTAACAAGAATATTTGTCTTATTTCTAGTCCAAAGTCATTAAACTAAGACTCATCACATCAAATGTAACTTGTTTTTAGACAATTTCCACATGTTCCAAGCTATTTTGTACTTGAAATAAGTAGAACGAATTGCCAGTGGAGTAAACAAAATAAAAATAAAAATAAAATAAAAAACTTACTCCACTGGCATTTTTTTCTACTTATTTCAAGTAAAGATGAGGTTGACACAAATGAAAATGGTCTAAAAACAATTTACTTTTGTAGGTGATGAGTCTTAGTTTAAGTCTAATCAGATTAGTTTTTGAGCCTTTTCACGAGAAATAAGACAAATATTCTTGGTAAGATTGAGAGTTTTTGCAGTGTCTGCACCATGCTGCCAATATGGTGTGCACTGTGCGGCTTAAAATTAGTTTTGAGGTGACTTCTGTGTTGTGGTTTCCCCCTGTTTGACATTTCAAAGCTATGTCGCTTTTGAAGATTTACTGCATGTTTTTTTTTTTTTTCGGTGGGGTTATAAAGCTTCAATTGGCTTCTCTACCGTTTGAGTGGCTGAGCGAAAAATGCTTTGCAGTAATATTTTTAGAGAAATCTTGTTGTCGGGTGTACAAACTTGCACAAAGTTTATGTGCATGCATGAAAAGAAAATGCTTTCAAATGTTCTCAAAACAGTTGACAGCAGTGAAATCAGAGCCGCCGGTTTGTACATCAAACGTCTCGCAGAGAATGTTTTCACACACATCAGCCGAAAATGAGCAGCAGATTTCACACCAGCTGCTTTATCGCTTCACAGGCAAAATAATTATATGATGAGAAAGGTGCATTAGCGATTTAAAAAAGGGTGATCAGTGTGCTCTCAGAAAAACCAAAGTTCACATAGATTAAGTATAAACTTACACTTATTTATTACTCTACATCAAAATAGGGTTTCAAGCATGGGTTAGGGTTTGTAGTTTTGGTTTAAATCATGGTTTCAAGCCAGGGATACAGTTTTAAACAAGGGGTAAAGTTTAAAATTAGGGTTTTAAAGAGATAGATCAGAGGTGTCAAACTCATTTTTGCTACAGGCCGCATCGTAGTTATGGTTTCCCTCGGAGGGCCGTCATGACTGCGAACACATATACAGTAAATGTTCAAATAACACATATACAAAAAGAAAATCGATGCAGAAGCCAGTAAAAAGTTGTTAATTCAGTTCATTATGAATTGGGGATTGAGAACAAAAATGTTTGCGATCAACGTTTTTAAAAGTGAAGACGATTTGCAATGTGGTTATTTTAGCAAGAAACATGAAGTCGACGCACTTGATTTCCACATACACTGATGTGGCGGGCCGCATATGGTCCCCGGGCCTTGAGTTTGACGCATTTGGGATAGATAGATAGATAGATAGATAGATAGATAGATAGATAGATAGATAGATAGATAGATAGATAGATAGATAGATAGAAAAAGGATAAAGATTTTAAAAATCCCTTGGTGTTATTCTTTGACGCTAATTACAGCGTCACATCGCCAACTGCTAGCTTGGCATGCTCAATGCCAAGCAAAACAATGATGCGATAAAAGTTTTCTAAAAATTGAAAACCCCAACGTAGGACCACGTACGCCAAGTACAACCGACTTGGACTTAATTACTGTTGTCGCTGCGATCGTAATGTGCCGTCAAATGCCCACTCTGAGTTTTTTGTGAAACGTTTCTGACTTCCTCCTCGTGTCGCTCGTTGGGATTCTCCCTTCTATTCATCCTTCTTCTCCCCGGGCTGCTACTCGTCAACTCGTGTTAGTTGCCAGCACACAACTAAGTGGCTGTGACAACACTCTCTGACGTTCCAGCTGCCGCAGATTTATGGTGTTATTAAAGCGCAAGTCGTGTGATTAAAAATTCAAATTATTCCCCTAAATCACACGCAGTTTTCTTGTTTCTTCTTTTGCCGGCTCATTCAATTACATGGAAAATAAAACAAGGATTGAGGAGCCATAATAAAGAAGATTGTTTGGGTTTCAAAAACATTATCATTTAAGGGTTGCTTTCTTTACACAATACAGTACGCAAACCTGTTTATTATGATGTTTCACCCCAAAACATAATTGAATTATTTCCATTGTGTGGATTTGAGTGTTGATTAATCCAAACAACTGAGGCAAAAGAGCCACTGCAACTAGCATAGTTGCTGTTGCTCAACAACAACGTAGTTTACTGTCTAAAGAAGTAGAACATGATGTCAAATATGAGGAAAGTTGAGTTATATCCATGGCTGCAACTGTGCATTATTGTGCTCACCGGCATAGAAAAATTAGTTCAAGACACTCAGACACAAGCTACTTGACTCCAATTTCCTCCCTCCAAATTTCAGGCCTTGATTGTTTTCTAAGCAGGCACAAATATAAATTCCATCTTTTTCAAGGGTCAGAAGTCATGTTGTCCCATGTTCTAGGCAGCGCTCTAGCCGCCATAACCTTTAACAGACTTTCCTCGCGACTAATAAAAAAAATGGGAGCCCAGATTTGAATCCACAGTCTCAGAACGGTGATGTGGACCTGCTAACCAGTGTTGTCAAATTACGACCAAACAAGGTTTCAAATTGGTGAACATTGTGCAATTAACCAATTTGCACAGTCGCGTAAGATCATGTCATCATGTGGCACAAAAATCGTCAATTTCATGGTCGAAAGTACAGCTGTCACTATCGAATCTTTTTAGAATCGATTATCCTACAGATATTTTGTCGAGTACTCATGACACCCCCCCCAAAAAAAACAACTTATTCTCTTAGGCTGGACTCCTATCCTTAAACTGTATATGTTGGTACTGAGTGTATGCTATAACCTCTACAGAATTTGAGACAACAAAATCCCCCTTTGCTAAACAGTTAGCATTCACAATTAGTATTAGCGCCCTAGTGATTACCATTTTAGGTTAAAAAAAAAAGGCTAGCTACCATTCAGCTCAATAGTACATCATGTTATATGTAAATTACACTTCTAATAGTGTCTTAAAAATAACTTACAGACGCTCCTCTATCGTTTTTGGCAAAGTTTATTAGTGGCCCAACAGTGCGTCCGTCTGCAACTAATGTCCTTGCTGTAAACATGGACAGTGGTCAAATGGTTCTGGGCGGTACAAATATGCTTGTATTATTATTTTTTTAGATTGCCTTGAGGCATCAATTTTTGCGTCGATCAATTTTTGTGCTCGACTTAGCCGAGCTCGGGGATTTTTTTCACAGCCCTAGTCGAAAGCAAGAAAAAATATTAATTCAGTCGACGAGTCGGTGCTCTAGCCCTAAACCGTTTAGTAGATTTTACTATAATCATAATCGAGTAAAACAAATCATATTAAAACATGTTGCTTTTAAGTGTAAATTTGGTAAGATACCCTGCTTTATTTTGACTTACCTTAACTAATGAATTGTTTCCTCTCTTCAATGATTCCTTTTCTCCCAAATGGATGTGTTCAGTGTGCTTTCTATGGCTCACTTCGAACTCTTATTATGAATGTGTTTACGCAAAGAGCAACGCATCAGCCTCGTTGGACCGATCTTCGCTGAGAATCCGTTTTCTCAGATGCTTTTCCCATTCCAAAGAGGGTTTTGCAGTGGAATTCTGCACACAAGTACACTTGGCCTGAGTTGAACTTCCCTGGCTGGAAATTATTCTAGAGCAAAAGTAATTCTCATTAAAATAATGACAACTCCCGTCCACCCAACCCCCACCCCCACCCCCCTTGATCGCTTGATCCTTTTGAAGAACTCTTCTGCTGAGCTGCACATATCGCCAAGCTGCAGCGAGATGACCAGCATGCGGTATTTTTCGATGTACTTTTTTAGGTGCTCCTTAGCAGTGTCTGCCAGGGATTTAGAAGAAAAAAAGGATATGCATCAGCGTATCATGAATGTTGTGGTTGCTCAAGTCGGAAAAACCGTTTCATCGGATCGATACATCTCTTCAAACATCATTAAAATGAGAAAAAAATATATTTCTGTTTCTGTGTAACTGATATTGACAAAATATTTCAAAAGAAAGTAATCTGAGTGAATCCTATTGTATCACATTGGAGCGGATTGAAGTAAACTGTATGGCGTCGTGCGTCAGTGCACACATCAGGTTGCCATGGCGCAGTGCCTGGCAGCTCCCAGATGTTGGATAATTTTATCGGGGATACAATTGGGTCACCCTCACTGTTATCACCACCTCACGGCATGCCAGGTGGCCACCCGTGAGGCCGTAACAAATGTGCAGTGGCAGTGTTTGCAAACATATGCAACACACGTGGCTGATGTTTGATCAGAAAGGTGCATTTCATCCTCAAAAGGTTGCTCCGCCTCTTTTCTGGTTCGTGTTGAAGAGATGATTTTATAGCTCTGAGTGGCTTTTTAAAAACGCACACCGCAGCACAAATTTCGTAGGCATCAGCTTTCATGTACATCTTCTCGAAGGAGCTCAGTGATCTGTTGAAAATACATTATTTTTTCATAAGCTTTGATGAATGCTTTGGCAAAAAAAATTTTTTATTGATCTGCTGTTTAACTTGCACTAGAGCAAGTAAAAAGGCATTAGAAAATATCTGAAAAACTTTATTAACATTTTACAATTTCTAACATAGTGTTAGGGTTAGCCTAGCTTCTTTCTATTTCGTCTTCTCCAGCAACTCTTTTTTTGTGTTTTCCGGCAGTCTGGATGTCAAGTGGCACCATGCTGCCTCCCATGGGTCATTCTTGTTACTACGACAGACAGGTTTAGGGAGGAGACGCACGATTGTTGGTGGAGATATCGTCTGTGTGTTGTGTTGGTCATCTCCAGTTAACCACACACTGTGGTTAACTGGAGATGCGCTATGAGTGGGCTCGCTCACATTTTGGAAATCGGTTAAGATGTTAAAAATCACTATATGTTCCCCACTTAATTTGCAGCATATATGTGGGAAAATCTGAACTGTCTCACATTGTCGAGGACACTAATATAGTAGCAAGTGAAATGCCCAATTTTTCTTTTCCCTCATTATGTGCGGTGTATCGGTTAAGATGTTAAAAATCTCTATGCGTACTGCACATTGGGTCTTGCAATACTGATCTTTTAGACTAAAAAGAAGAACTACTTGTAGCCAAGGAAACCTCAAAACCACATGCCCGGAGTTAATTATTTTCTCATTAAGGCATCGCAAGATTTGCTGTTGCTTGACTGAAGCTAGAACTCAATATTTAACCAACACGGAAGCACATTAAAGTGCCTTCCTTACATTGTCGGTTCACTATTTTTCTTCACGCTAGTCAGCCTTTTGCAACAGCGGATGCTCATTAATGATAGACCTCAGACTCAGGGAAGGATCCACAAGTGTAAACTATTCAGACTGAACTTATCAGAATCCAATAATCAGCATGTTGGAATGAGTAAGAGGCCAAACAGGCACCTTGGACTGCAGCCCCGGCCGCAAGTTGGAGGGCTGCATCCCATTAACGATGTCAGGAGTGATTAGACCTTGGCGACAAAGGCTGCGCTGCGCCATTAGTGTTCCCAAGCGGCATCAATCCACCTGCTTTTCAGAGCATGTTCATGTACGAATGGGATGGCGAGTCGCAGTGTTGTGTCCCTCCGGGCGTCAATTTAAGTGTTGCTCACTGAGCTTTATACCGACAGTGTGTTTACCTTGTCAATCAGGCCGATTATGTAACGCTTCGAGTGAGATGGAAAACATGTCAGAAGACCACTTGCTTGATGTGTAACTCTTGAATACAGTGAAGCCATGATAGCTTATCAGACCTGTCTTCATTTGGATGTCTGTACGAAGGTGACCACTAAAATAGTATTGGTGCTATGTCTTCAGGGTGGAGATGTATTGCTCGATTGACGTGCCAGATGGTTTGTTTTAGGAATCCACGTTGGAAAGACCAGAGAGAAAATGTTTGGACTATTCACTCACTTTTTTCATGTGTATCCTGCTGGCAACCCCCCAAAACTCAGTCATTAGCAACTCTTGGAAAGTTAGAAAAAAAAGAACATCCGATGCCAGTTTCACTGATCGACACAAAATTGGGTGGGCATGTCTATCATAATAGGATGTCTCAAGTCGGAAACTGATCAAGAAGTCTGCCATTTTAGTTTGAAGCAGCCGCTTTGTGGCAAATTACAGGGTTCGCATTTTTACCAACCCTTAATAGGGAACACACAGTAAATGAGCCCAATCGGAAACTGACACAGTGGAACCTCGATAAAACGGATCCCGATATAACAGATATCGGATTAGATAAAGTAGATCAGATAAAATGGATGTGGCGGCTATGGGATGATGGTTCTATCTATTGTCTATTGTACATATAGCACTGGCAGAGAGAGAGAGCGGCATGGCTGCAGCGTTAACTCTGAGGAATAAAAAACAAGTCTTTGAAGTCTGGAACATGCTATTTTTGGTACACTAACAGTGTTTTTTTTTTTTTTGTCAAGCCGTTCGCCTTGGGCAATAGATTTAGTTCTAGGAAGCACACTAATTCCTTGCGACTCATTAAACCGACTTGCCTATGATGAGTACTGTACGTCAACAATGTCACCATGACCGAGCACGCCGGTGTGGTAAATTTGGATAAAATGTGAAACTTTCAAACATTTTCAAGGTTTTCTATATTTATTTATAATACCCTTGTACTGTATTGTGCATTTTAGGCCATGGGAAAAAAAACTACGAAACAATAATTTTGTACTGTAGAGTAAAACGGGTGCATGTGGCCAAAAAAAAAAAAGTGCTTCAATGTAACGGACAATCGGCTATATCGGACGATCCCCTGCTCCTATTAGTCCGTTCCATCGAAGTTCCGCTGAATACTAGACAAAAGGGTGGTTGGTAACCCCAAATCTACCCGATTGGATTGGTGGGCTAAATTACTTAAAATCCTGCCAATGATTGAAGAAATATTAACTCAAATTGAAAATGGACAAATCCAAGTTTTACCCTTACGATGATTGCTTAAGGATTATTATTTTTAAATTGACATCTGGGACTTATATCTGACTTTGTGGATGACCCATTTAGGTAAAACCTTAATGACAGACAGGCCGACTGCAACTCCCCATCCTCAGGTCACATTTGAATATGTACACCCCCCTCGCCCTCCTATGGAAAGGTTATGACCTGCAAAGAGGGGGACCGACCTGAGCCAGGGGAGAAATGTCAGCGGTAGAATGGCAGGAAATATGTTGGTGACAAGGGAAAAAGCTGCCCGTGGTATTCTCGAGCCCCGATGAGTATAAATAGGGCATTGGGCAAGAAGGCAGGAAACCAGCAAAGCGAGGCCTCAAGTCGGAATTTCTTCTGGGGAGCAGAGATAAGGGACTTAACTCCCTCTTGTCTGGCCCGGCTGACTGCAACATGCCACATGTGATCGCTCGTCATGCGTGTAGACATTGACAGAGGAAGACCAGATTGAGGGATTCGATACACTGATTTGAGTGCTGCGAGAAGTACGTTTGATGTGTTTTTTTCGGGTGCAGTAACTAGATCCCAAGGACCTTCAGCAGCAAGTTGGTTTTAGGTACTTTAAGGCACCCATCATGAAGTATAGCGATTAGCATGTCTTCCCTCA